>NW_013668429.1:62944-68990 GCF_000517525.1 Limulus polyphemus | reverse complement strand
TTTTTAATACTAATGGTAGTAATGCACTAAATACTTTTTATTTAATTAAATAATGCACCAAATAACATAGACTAATAGCATGCAAAAACTAGACAATTTCCCCCTAACTCTCAAAATTTTTCTAGCTTTCTAACTATCTGACAAGAGCCGTTACAAGTTCATTCAAGCTAAGTGAAATTGAAAATTATCTGTTCAGAACACATTATACATCATTTAATAGATGAAAACATTTACTTTCTATTGGTTATAGATAATACATAATTAAATGTTAGAGAGAACTATTAACAAATCCTGAAAGAGAGGATGTAACAGGTGGGTGTGGCAGGAAGGGGTCTGACTATATTTGATAGCTCTGTAACCAAACAAAATTGTAGGCCTATAAAAATTATGGTTTGCCTGATCAATGACAATTTTATAGTGAATAATTTACATTTAGTTTTGTACTTATTGGAGGGGTGTTAAATAAAATAGAGAAGAGAAGATGCCTGGAGAAAATGTGTCATGTGTCACACTATGGAAAGTTCAGGATTTTTTGCAATATTGCCTTGTAGAATTAAGAACTTTAAACTTATATAATATTAAAAGATGAATTATTAGCTAAGATTTTATACTATACTAATTGGCATAACATAAGCAAAAAGTAGTTTAATAAAATTTTGAATGTAAGACATTAAAACCTTGTGTCATGCTCAGTAAAGGATACCCGTGGTGATAGGGTTAAACTGCCTATTCATCTTGTAAATCTGAGAGAATAACTCTAAATAAAAGATATTTTCAGGTGTTTTGTAATTGTTATTTATCTTTGTATGAAAATCCAGAAATGCCATAATATTAAAACCCAATATGTGCCTAATTTGTAATGGTGATGTACTGGATACTTCATATTCTCTAGTCTTAATTACTATTCACTTTCAAATTCACAAAGTATGTTTGCCAAAAGCTGTTTTTAAAACTATAAAGACTGTTTCTGTTTATTCATTATCATCTTTACGAACACCTTTTTGTATAAATATTCTAACCTAAAGGAATGCCAGGTTAAATAATCTGTGAAACAAAATAGAAATAATGTCTCACTATGAGCAATGCTTAAATTCACAGTTTAATAATTTCCTTATCTCAAAACATTTTTAAATATGTGTCAAGTCTTAAAACTCTCACCCCTACATACATTAACGTGCACCGTGCCAGTCTATGATGCAACCAGCATTAAACTGTACACCTCCAACAATAGCACAACGCATACTCCATATGCAGTACTCCCCTTCAGCACTTTATGTAAACAAGAATTTTATTTTTGACGCTGAAAGTAAGGAAGTGTGAAGAGATATCAATTTAAAATACATTTTCAGGTAAGGAAAATGTTAACTTCAGAAATGCTACTCACCCCTCCACAGAACAGATGGCTAATATCCCACATTAAGAACACAGTGAAGGGACTGGTGTAGATAACCAATACAAGAGGCAGTGTAGAAAGGTACAGTAGAATAGCTTCCTTCATGGCACTTAACTGTTGCAAAGGTGGGTGGAATGTAAAAGCTACTTAACCAACCTGTATATTTCAGGGGGTCAGCAGACTATGTATAAAGAGTATGCATGCAATATCATATACAGGAGATGTCTATGTCCAGAGTCAAAAAAGTAGTGAAATGTGACATGAAAAAGAAGAAAAAATGTCATCACCCACAGAAGAATAGAGAAGCCAAATGAGTTATTTACCCAACTGGTCAAGAAAAGAGATAGGTCACAAGTAGAAGAGGAAGTCCACTGCAAAAAGAATGCATCAGTTGCATCAAAAGGGAAAGTAAGATAACAGCAAACTGTCCAAGTAGGACAATGGAAATTAAAAAGGTCTCAATGATCATGTACAGAAGAAAGGGAAATAGAGAGTAAAGCAAATAGCCATGAAGAGTGTAGGAGGCATACAAAACAAAACTATCAGAGTGAAACTTCAAGCAATCAAAAAGAAAAAAATACATCTTAAAAGAAAGATGGTACAGGGAACAAGTGGCCAAAGGTTTGAATGCTGGACATCTAATAGCCCTGAGAACTAAAAAAAGGTTTCAGTCCAAAAGAAAAACCACAAGGAGTATAATTGATTATAAAGGCTCAGAAGAGGTCCATAAAAACTGGAAAAAAAAAAGAAGAATGACCAAAGAAGGTTGCACTATAACCAGTGATTCTAGAAATAGACAGACCGTCTTCAACAAGTCCGGGAAAAAAGAATGTGAAATGAAGAAAAGTTAGATGACATGGAGAAAATTAGTGGTGAATTGACCAGCACTGATAAATCACTCACTTGCAGTGATACAACATAAAGGTGGATGGCCAACAAAAGTGAGCAAGGAAAAGAGCTACTGTACGAAAAAAATCTGTCCATCTTGCAAGGGATTGGACAGAAGCTATGAATGAAGGTGAAGAACATTGCAGTGAAAGAAGGATGGAGATGCAAGGTTGATGTTAAAAGGGATCTGATGCAAAAGAAAGAGCCCCAAAGATTCCCAAATAGGTGTAGGAATGTGAATTAAAGACTGCACCCCGAAAAGAAGAGGAGCATAAGCATACAGAAAAAAGGTATACTGCAATGGAGTGTGGGACTGCTGACTAAGAAAGTGTAAGCTTAGTGCAAATGGGAGTCTCAAATGAATAATAAGAGAACTCCTACAGTGGGAACAAATCAACATAAATAATACAAGATGTCAGGACCAGTCTGTTAGAAGGAATCACTCCAGGCAAGACAGCTGGCCCACCACTGAATTCAAAGCTCTCAGATCATGGAAACCAATAACTGAATGAAATTTTCATGAACCAAAAAGTGTAATTTGAGGACAAGAAAGCATATGTCCCAAAATCAATTACCTTCCTGTCAATGCAAAAACAAAAGTGGATTTGTTGAAATGGATCAAAAATTGGATGTCCTGACATCTGTAATAACAAAAGATGATGGCATGCCCATTGAACTGCCCACATCTCCAAGACATTAATGTTAAGAGAGAGCTCTGCAGGAGACAAAGCACTAAAAATGGTGAAGGTATCCAGAACGTCATTCAGCTAGATAAGCTTCTGTTAAAAGGTGCAAGTCCAGGCAGAATGGATGAAGAAAGATACTCAGATGAAAAGATGTGGAAACATTTAAGTCACCATGACAGCAAAAAGTAAATACAGATGGGGACAGGGAAAAATAAAAAACAGTGAATTATACTGAATATTCTACTTATCTTTCAGAATTCACTTAAAAAATGACAAAAGAACACTTAGTGAGGAAGAAGGGACACGAGAAAGGTAAGGGACCCCAAAACAGATAGAATCTCAAGCAGCAGGAAAAAGGGAAACTTTAGATCCTTGAAAACAACAAATTCCATATCCCACAAATTTAAAAGAAAAGGTTTACCCCACCCAGCAAATGAGGTGATAAAGACTCCCACGTGAATCAGACAATGACTGGGAATCAATACTCACACAGGAAACTGACCACCCAGCCCAAACAAATAAGATTCCTAATGTAGAAGGAATATCATAGAAGAGGATATCTCAAATGTTCATACAGTGGTGGAAATGCAGACATGAGTGCATTATGAGTGTGAAAGCCCTCATGACTGAATAAAAACATACAGGTGTGAGCACTGAGAAAGAACCTGTGTGATCCAAAGGATTCCTGCAAAGTGAACCCACAAGTGGCCAAAGTATAAAAGCCAAACTGCCACAGCACCAAAGACAACAGGTGGTTTCACATCTGGTTACTGAGCCCCATGATGGCTAGACTTTCAAGAGAAGGTGGGTACCAGATTGAGGATAAAAAAGAGAACCAAAGTAAAAGAAAACTCTCAAGCCAGAAGAAAGGGTTCAAAGGATAAAAACACAAGAAAAGAGGAAAGATTCCAATCAAAATGCACAGAGAAAGTCTTAAGCTTGAAGAGGATGTGGTAATTGAAAGTCAACATGAAATGGATAGACAGAATGTGCATAATAAAACAATAAGGTGTTGGAGGAAAAGGGAAAAAACTTAAAAAGCTAATAGTTGTTTCTGCTGGTCTTGGGGTGAGAAATATGCATGCAAGAATCTCCCCCAAAAACCAAAAGAAACAACTATTAACTATTAGAGTAGAAAAGGACAAAGGTGGGTGTTATCTGACTTTTGTCAGGAATAGACAAAACAGAAGCAAAGGCAGGTTGTGTGAAAAGCTAGTCAAAGTTAACCAAAAATAAAGCACACCCAGCAGAAGCTACAGAAACAGGTGGCCAAGAGTCCTGGGTCCGAGATGAAGAATATAAGAGAGAATCAATCATGTGACATATAAAGAAAGTGTCTTGCTCACCATTAAAGTGACTCCAGTCACCACACTGCCACTTAAAGAAAATAATACAATTCCTATGGAAGAAAGAATAGACATAGAGGTTTAAGAAACATGGATATAAGAAGTCATAATCAATTCACACAAAGTAGTAATACTGTTATTACAATTTATTATTATTACTAGAAGAAATACCCACCCTCTGGGCAGATATAGCTGCTAGTTCCTGTGGAAGGCTATTGGGCCTGTGGTCCAAAGACAGGCCTGCAACCTTTTCTGGAATTGTCTGACAGTTCTACAACAATGTACTCATACTTGACATTCAATAATATTCATCATCCATCAGAAAATAGATTTTAATGAAATTTTAGTTTAAAAATGAGCTATCATCACAGAGTAGATTTTATTGAAGTATTTCTTTGTTGATACAGTTATCAATGAATGTGCCTTGCTTTTCTGTTGCAACACTCATGTTTTGTTAAGTTTGTTTTTTGATTGTTTTATATTTGAAACCTACTCCTTTTTGTAATTTTTATTGGTTGAATTTGAAACTTATTCCTTTTTTGTAATTTTTATTGATTAAATCTGAAATTTAATCTTTTTTTGTAATTTTTATTGATTAAATCTGAAACTTACTCTTTTTTTGTTTGTAATTTTTTTGGTTAAAATCTGAAACATATCATTTTTTGGAAATTTCAATTGTTTTATCTATTGCTCAGCTATAAAAATGCTGCCTAGTTATAAAAATATTACCCAGTTATGATTGGTGATGATCGGTGCAGTAATTTCCTAGATTCGAGTTTTGGGCGTATGCATCGTAAGCTCCATTATAATAAGGCTAGCTATTTATTTTTAAGTAGGTCTGGTATGTCTGTGGTACTTAGACCTTTGTCATTTTCATAATGATGTACAATTGTCCCAATATTTCAGTTTGATTAAGAGAAGAAATCAACTTAATGGAAGAAAAAAAGAAGTAATGATAATAACAATTTGTATCCAAAACTCTAAGAGCATCTTTCAAATAAATAAAAATTATTAAAATCATTTAATGTACTAAGTACCATCATTACAAAAAAGTAAACTTAAATTTCATTGGTGGGCCAACAGCAAAAAAAAAACAATAAGACAAATGTAAGTATTAAATTTCTTATTTTGTAAGCATATATTTTATTGTTATAAAAATAACTAAAATGTAAAAATTAAAAATTTACTAGGATACATTAGGTAAGATAAAAAAAATAATAATAAAATTTCTTAACGAGGTTTGTTTGCAAGATAAAAAAAAAATAATAATAAAATTTCTTAACGAGGTTTGTTTGCAAGTAGCTTATGTATTATGTCATTAAATACAGTAACTTGAGCTACATGTTCCTTGAGTAATGCACTGCTAGTCCTACAAGATTATTACACATTTCATAGGGCAATAAAACAATAAAAGTAAGCAGAAACAGAAGTGGACTGTTATGAGCCTTAAGCTATTTAGGATAAGCAATTGTAGTTTTGTTACATTCTGCAGTCATTCTAGAAAAAAAAGCTAATTTCATATTTTTTTACAAGGTTAGTCATTGAGTCCATACCCAGTTAAAGAAAATATAGTTTTCCCCAAAACAAAATGTGATATTCTTTTAGGAGGTTTCAGAGGTTATATAAATGTAACTTGAAAACTGTAAAGTGAATAAAAGTTTTTTAAATTTTAACATGAAAATCACCTTGCACAAAGATACTAAGTGTGTGTGTGTGTGTGTGTGTGTGTGTGT
>NW_013668429.1:58275-61923 GCF_000517525.1 Limulus polyphemus | reverse complement strand
ACATGAGAACAAACCTTTAGTAAAAATAATAAATTAAATATTTTGATTTTTTGTGTACAAAAGACTTGTAGTGTTTACTAAAACTTGTAAAATTTTGTGAAGATGTACATAACACATTAAAAGTTATAGTACGGATACTTTCATGGTTGCCTGTCAGTCAATACGAATGAACCTGTATGAAAAGATGTAAATAATAAGTGCAAAAATTAAGTAAACCTTAACAACAAAAAAAGAGCATACTAAACACTACATTGCTGAGGAAAACAAATGAGCTTGTGGTATACACAAAGTGCTCAAGGAGAGTACTGAACATGGAAGATTTCACCCTTCTTTTGGTGGAGGCATAGTCTAATGCTGATTCCAACATAGACAGACACAGCACACATTATTAGTTGTTGGAGATGGAGTTTAGTTAAAAGACTAGGTATAAACTCTAAAATGTTTTTGGCAGTGGTACAAGGTATTAGCTATCTGTTCTGTGTAGAAGTGAGTATCATTTCTGAATAAAGTATAAAAGTACATGGTTTTCATATATTTTTCATGATAACATGGCCAGTTGATAGTATAGAAGATTTAAATTTCTATAACACCCATGCTTGGCAAAAAATCTATATCAATGCACAACTTGTAATTGTTGTAGTTGGGATTTTGTTGTTGATTTCACCTTCAGTTTACGTATATTATTATGCTATTGAACAACGGCATTATTGTTTTGTTATAAAATAAATTATTATGCTATTGAACAACAGCATTATTGTTTGGTTATAAAATAAAAACTACAATCTGGAGATATCTGATTTGGTCCATGAATCATTACTTAGAAGTGGGTACAAGCAATACTTTAAAATGAATTCTTAAAAAGTAAAACTGGACTAGTACTGATTAGTTACTAACGTTAAAAATCGGTGTATCACAAAATTAAAATTATAAGAAATACTTATGCAATAAAGGCAGAAGGTAATATATGAACAAGCAAAAACTGAAACCTACTAAAACATAAAAACAAGTTGGTTCAGTCACCAGCTTTTAACCAATATAGTAGGTATCACACAATACACTCTGTGAAAAAAATCTTTAGAGGCTGTATATATATAAATCTTTTCTTTTTCACCTGAGGCAAAACTGAAAAGAGAATCTGTGACACAGAGGCCTAATGCATTCTTTGCAGACCCAAGCTGTGCCGATGAGTCTTGAATAGGCAAAACAGTCCACAGCAGAGAAAACGGCCAATCAAACTTTCAAACTAATTTAGGGTTTCAGTAACAAATGGGCTGAACACTTATGCAATTGATAGTATTCTAATTTTTTATGAAAATCTACCTTACTTACATGATATCAAAATTTTTAGCTTTCATAGTTTGGATAGATTGTGTAGTTTCTCATTTGAAAGTTTCATGATTGCAAGCTCTGGCAGCAACAAAATGTGGAAACTTTGCAAGGGGTGAATACTTTTGTAAAATAAACTGATAAAGTGCTCTACATGAGATGTGTGAAAGGTTAGAAAGTACAGCAAAAAACTTGAAAGCTTGAACAATAAAAAGTGGGAAATGTAAACAGATACATAAGTATTAAGATAAAAGAAATGGAATAAAGATAAACTGACATAAATTAAAATTACCTTTTAACACGCTTTCTGAATGAATTCTAAGCTATAAAGGTAGATTATATATTGATCATAAATACTTTGAAAATAAGCTAAATGAAAAATATTAGTTTAGATTAGTTTAGTGGAACAGTTTAAGGTAGCTACCTAAAAAACTTATTTCATTATACATATTGTTGTTATTATGTGAACTGAAATTGGCATTATTTTCACCAAATAATCCAAAAGAACTTATCCAATGATAAAACACATCATAACACTGCTGTCTGAAGAGGGATTATTTTGATAAAAATAAAACAGAACTTTATCTAAACTTCAAAGATGTATTACTAGTAGCAATGGTAGTAACATTAGACTGCTTGAAGATGACCATACAGGCACAACACAAAATATGAAATTTGTTAGAGATGGTAAAACAAAAAGAAAGAAACAAAGTTAAAAGAGCAAGATATAAAATCAAAAGAAAACAAGAATGGACATTAAAGTAGAAAAACCTAACAAAATATTAAAATAAGACCAAAAAGAAAACTACTTTCTTATGATGGTATACCAATAAACTTAGCATAAAAACATAGTTAATATTCCAAATTTTAATATTAAACAAGTTTTAAGTTTTTCTTTTATAATGCAATATAAAAAAATCCACAATTTCTCCTAATATGAAAATTGTGGCATTTGTTCTCTAGGTATCACCTCTTCTCTAATATATTTATCACCCCTCTAAGAAGTATGAAATTTAATGTAAATTACTCATTATACTGTTGTCATCACTTAGGCAAAGCATAATATTTATAGCCTTCAATCTCATTTGGATACAGAGCCATGCCCACCTGTCACATACTCTCTTTCAGTTCAAAGAGCAATAAAACAATACAATTTAAGTATAAATAGATGTGTCCTGTTACGTGTTTAAAGATATCTTGGATAAAGAAATGTAGATTCATGTTACAGTATTGAAGTCATTCTAGAAAGAAAAAAGGGTAATTTAGATTTATTTCAAATTTTGTTTGGTGGTTACGAGGTTGGTCAATTTGAGTATGGATAAAGAAAATAAGAGATAAAATACAGTTTTCCAAAAAAAAACATTTTAAATTTGTATAGGAAGGTTTAGAGGTTAGGCAAATGAAATTTGACAATTTTCAGATCAAGAAAGTATTTTTAATCTTAATATGAAAATCACTTTGCACTCGGAATAGTTAACACTTTGACTCCATATATTCATAGAGAAATTTTTAGTGAAAATATGTCATTAAAAATTTCTGAGTTTGACCATCCTCATAATCACCATAAAAAATTATGAAACATATATAAATTAATGCTTTTTCATTCTAGAATGACTACAAATTATAACACAAAAACACATATGTTTAGTCTAAATAGCTTAAATCTCATAACATTATACATCTTTTTATATTTATTATTTTTACTTTATTGACCTTCAGCCATACCTGACTAACATTACAGAAGTTGAATGATGTGGCTCACATGCACTCAGGTTACCATATTCAAGAATATAAAATTGGCCTTTACAAAGTGACCTGTCTTGGCTTTGTTCTAGTGGAGCAGTATTTTGTAAAATACAGTCACATCTCAGTAATAATACATTATATATGTATATACATTATTACTATTTACAAATAAGTTCTTAAATTTCATTATTTTTCTTAAAACATAGAACAGTAAATAAAGAAGTATAGAAAACAATTAGCTCTTCTAGTTATGAACTTTGTACTCGGTTGCTGTTTGCCCTGCGTTGCTAAGCCTTATCAAATTTTGCACGTGGAGAATGTAAAACAAATTTTTTTAGGTTTTACATATGCATTTTGAAATAACCAAAAATCATAAATTACTATATCAATACCACAGAATTCCACTACAATTTATCAAGCTTAGTAAGCTATGTTTGGGTCTAAAAAAATGAATAATTTCGAGCTCACTAACGTCTTACCTTACTGCTTAGAATATACCATGAAATGAACAAGTTTCCCATACAAATACTTTGCAGAGGCTAAGAAAACCAATAGAGAACATTCTGAGCTTTTGAT
>NW_013668429.1:52498-58265 GCF_000517525.1 Limulus polyphemus | reverse complement strand
GTTCACGAGGCACGCACACGAGGAGCTCGTGGGTAACGTAATTCAATAGCGTAACGTGAGCTGCACATTCTTCGAGTGATATACAACTTTTATGGCAGAAATAGCAGTTAGACACAGTTAGAAGGGCAATAACACATTAAAATTTAATTAAAAATAAATGTATAATGTTACGAACTTAGAACTACTTAGGATAAACGAATGTAGTTTCAGGTTACAATTTGAAGTCATTCTAGAATAAAAATTTAGGTTTATTTGGATTTTTTTTTGGTAGTTACGAGGTTGGTCAAATTGACCAATACTGTTTTGAGATAGGGTAGAGAAAATAACATACAAACTATAAGGATTTAGTGAAAAAAAAACGTTTGAAATGCAATTAGGAGGATTTAGGGATTACACAAATGAAATTTGAGATTCTTGAGATGAAGTATTTTTAATTTTAACATGAAAAATACTTTGAAGACTGATAATTTAAATACATCCTTTTGAAATTATGAAATTAAAACACATTTAACAATTAGTTAAAAAAAAGAATCAATATTTTCACAAACAAATTTAAGTAAAAATACTTCATTAAAAAAATCTGATTTTTTGTGTGCAAAAGGCTTCTATAAGTCTACAAAATTTTATAAAGATACACTTAAAATATTAAAAGTTATTAGTATGTAAACTATAACAAGGTTATGAGGTCAGTCCCAGGGACCGAGCCCGTGTCGAAATAGTTAAAAGTTATAGCATTAAAACTATAACAGGCACAAAATGGTTACGAGGTCGGTCCCAAGGACCGTGCACATGCTGAGAGAGTTAATATCAATGTATATGAATGAACTTAATATTATAATTTATGTTATGATTCGAAGTTTTATTTTATCCAAGTGCCCTTTACTACAAAATAAACCTTTAATATATATTTAAAACTTCAGATATACTCTCACGTGACCAACAAGCTATAAAAAATTTATAATTTGGCTCTCTGTATCTTCAATAATATAATGGTAATAGAGTAGAGGTACATCTAGCCACTAACAGCTGCCACACCCACATTCAACAGATTTGTTCGAGCTTTATCCCTTCCACGTAGATGTTACACACAAATGTGTGTATATACCAATTAGAAAGAGCTCATTTTACTGTATAAACTAACAATGGTTATTCTGAAATTCGTGTCAAATCTTTGTCACAGAATACATGAAATTGACTATAGTAATGTTGGCTGCTTGATCGACTATGGTACTTTTGGTTTTCTTACCTAAATATGTTATATTTAGAGATACAGTTTAAATTGTCTTACTATTATACTTTAGTTAATTACGTATTATTTATGTTTTGAAATGCATAATTGAAAGGTTTAACATTTTTTAAATATACATCATACTTTGCGTCCATTATCGAGGCTTACAATATTAAGCATTGAAGGAAAATTTTGCCAAAAGGTTACGCCTGTTTCCAAAAGAAACTGTAATATGCCTCGAGGGCACAGTTGACTTGTGTCAAGATGAGTAAGTTTCAAAAGACAATAAAGGAAAATAAAACATTGACAATTAACTACACGTGAAAAGGAAAAGAAATTAAATTATGAATTTAAGGAAAGGAACCTCTTTAAAGATATTCTACGACAAATTAAAAGGTATGTCTTTTTTTTCTATTTCCTACTTTTAATTATTTTGTTGCATTGTATGTTGTTGATAACAGCTAGAGTTAGCAATACAATAGAGAAAAAGAAAATATAAAAATTTACCTTAAAAAACTTTTGATATCCTTTTAGAAGGTTCTGGAGATTATGCAAATGAAATATGAAACTATAAGATGAAGAAAAGTATTTTTATACTTAAAATGAAAAATCACCTTGCACGCAAACTATTTAGAATTAAAGAAAGAGTTAACTAAATACTTGATATATAAATGAATGAAAATTATTTCAAGTGCTATAAGCACTAAATTTATTCACTCTCAAAAGTATAAAAACAATTTCAATTATGGAAATTAAAATCAGTTAAGAGTAATTCCAATAATATCCATAATATGTTTCAAACAATAGTAGGCAGACAACTCATAACATTACAGTGGTGATTATCAATTTTAATAGCTGCAGGTAAATATACATATGATGTCACAAGCACCTAATTATCAAGCCTTGCATTATTTACAGTATTTACAAATCAATCCAACTACAATTCAGTTAAAATAACAGGAAGAAAATTTGAACTAAAATTGATCAATTATTTGCAACCAGTTAATAAGTAGTGGTCAATTTTCATAACGGCACACCTTTACATATCAAAGATAAAGCAAAAAATTCTGGTACATGTTTTGTGTTTATTAACTTTAAATTACAAACAAAAAATCAGCATAATGTATCAAAAAATTAATTTTGCGATCATAATTGAAAATACTAACAAATAAATTTAATACTTACCTAGTAGGACTAAAATATCAGTGATGATTGAAGGTACACTTTTCTGTAGATTCTATTAAAATAAAAACATTAGATAAGTGCAAACAAGTCAAAAACTCCCCAGAACAATGTGTACTAACAAAATAATGAAAAAATTCTAGCAAGATTGGTAGGAACTCTTTTACACCATGTTTGTATCCCACAACATTTATTAAAACCATCAAAACAATTACAGCCAACAAACTACCATGCTGCACATGAAAACAATTAAAAGAATTATTCTTGGATTATATAGTAAACTTAAGGTGCATGAAAAAATGAGACCCACACTTTACAATTGAGCACACGACAACAAAAACTAGCACCTAAAACTCAGCATGATGAAACATCTTTACTAATAAAACAGCCTGTGTGTACGTGTCAGTGACATAGCTCCAAGATGAATGAATCTAGGAATCTAGAAACCTGAAACTTTGCATGCATACTAAGGGAATTCTGAGGGTGTGCACCTGGGTATTATTGTTATCTCAAAAAATTTTAGCCAGTGTTTTTTGCCTATAATTTTGCCCTATAGCCCTTCAGCCATAATAAGAGAGAAGTATGATGTCATCTGTCACTTCGTACAACAAATTGTTAGGAAATAAGTGTTAATAATAAGTTTTGTAACAACATGTTATAAAAAAAACATGTAAAAATGTTAGAATTCATATGATTGTCATTGATCTTGTGTACAAAAATTCTCAAGTACCATATAAATCAAGTTATTCAACCATTCATTATACTCTCAAAATATGCTAAAAAACCATACTAACTTTAACCTCTTCCACTGACAATAATGAATACATGAGACAAAGAATCAATTAAGTAAGCAGCAAATTTTGAACAGTCAAAAGTTTCTACATTTTTGCATAACTAGTTTAATTTGTTTCAACTCTAGTTAGCTGCTACTTATCATAATCCGAGGTATTAGGATGCAGCGATCATTGCCTTACAGTTGTCGTTTCTTCACTGCAATTTAATTGAGAAATTCACATATTAATCTTAATGGGAAATTATCAAAGTTTTGTCACTGAAATATTTAAGGTAAGCTCTATCCATTGATTATGTTAACTTTTCTGATAGTGCAGGCACACTCAGCAGTCTTGTAATCTTACAATGTATGTTATAATGACAGGTAGCTGTAGAACCCATAATGTCCATACATACGTACAACCTAAATGTTGTCATAATGAACAAATATTGCCTGTTTAGTGCAGGTATTGTGTAATGACAGTCAGCCAGGGTAAACTGTCGTGTCTTCTGCATGTTAGAAACTGTTGTGCTGATAATGGTCAGAAATTTTCAGGCACCTGGATAACCACCTGAATTACCCATCTGCGTAGGATTTTTTGTTATCTGTTCAAACACTACTATTATTCTTATCCTGTAGAAGAAGTGACTCTGAAACATGGGTACTTTTAATACTTACATCCACATCCAGGAAAACTAATGCAATAATCAAATACATTATAACCCCTCTTACAGGTTACTGATAATAGTTGAGTATAAAAATGTATTACTAAGAAAAAATACCAATGAGAAGCAGAAAATGTTTTGTACATGATAATGATGACCATGAAAAATAAGCATGGGAGCTATTTTCAATAATCTTCATTCTAATAATATTTAAAAAAAAAAAGAGTTTCAAGCAATTGCAAACCAAGAGAAATCAAGGGGGAATACCTCAGGAGCTAAAAGTTGGAAAACCAATAAACAGGAATGCAAGAAACAAGAAGTTTAAAACATTTAAAAAAACTGTTGCATGTGTTTCTTACGTTGTATACAAGAAACAAATTAGTTAGTGTTACAGAAATAATCAACTAATCACATTCAGTGTTTCTAATTATTACTGTTTTTGATTAATCTAACTATCCAAGTAGTTGATATATTGCCATTATGATTTCACATAACTTTTTTTAATTAATTTAAGTTTAATCAGCTTTGGATCGATAAGGCCTTGTGATCCAAATGTTTGCCCACCCCTAAAGGCAACTTGAATTCCAGGAAGGTTTTCTCTGGCTTTAGGATCCAATGGTCCTACCTGGGATGAGTATACGTGAAGACAACAGCACCTGGTGGTCAGATATCCTCCAGTCATGAATGTTGGCAGCAGTGATTTGGCCACTAGAAGGCTTTTAATGACTAGCAAGAAAATGAGGATTGGTTAATCCATAGATAACTCCATCACTGCTTTTAGCAAAGGCTGTGGCACAGGGGTGTTGGTCTGCTCTTATTGAGGTGGCTCAGCCACCAAAAACTTTGGCACCAATCCAATAACTAACTTCATAAAGTCCTGAATGTCTGATGCTTTGGCCAGAAATGCATCTTCAACCATAATCTCTACTGAATGGAAAGCCAGGCTGGTTCCAGTCATCATTGATTCAGTGGACAAATCCAGCTCCTAGCTAAACAATAAGTCCCAATCATTAAATCAGTTTACCACTGCAAGGTCCTCAGTGTTTTAGCATAAAAACTTTGGAAACAAAACCCACTGCAAGTTGAAGATATGACAGGAAAATGGATTCAGGTCCTGGCCTTAAAAATCAAAGGTTCAGACTATAAATGTAAGATGGGTGAAATCTAACTGGTTAACTCTATAATTATGTTCTTGGTCAAATTCACTAAGTTCATAACCATGGAGACTCATTATAGTTTTCATACTATATATTTTAATACAGTATGTGTATCTCCACAAAATTTGGCAGACTTTCAATAAACATTGCAAGTCTTTCATACACAAAAAATCAATTTCTTAATGAAGCAGTTTTACTAAAGATTTTTCCAAGAAAATAGCAAGTCTTATTTTTTCACTTGTCCAAGTGCATAGTGATTTTTATGTTAAGATTAAAGATACTTTTCTTCCTCTCAAAATTCTGAAATTTCATTTGTATAATCTCTAAAACCTCCTAAATAAATTTCAAATGTATTTTTCAATAAAAGTTTATATTTTATCGGTTATTTTCTCTACCCTATCTGTAAATAAGGTTGGTCAATTTGCCCAGACTCGTAACACACACACACACACACACACACACCAAAAAAAATCTAAATAAATCTAAATTACCCTTTTTTCTTTCTAAAATGACTTCATATTGCAAAATGAAACTAGATTTGTTTATTCCTAAATAGCCTTAAACATGTAAGGGTATACGTGTTTATACTTAAATTTTATTGTTTTATTGCCCTTTGAGCCATGTCTAACTAACATTCACACTATAAAAGTTTTAAATCACTTGGCAAACATGTAACTATTGAATTATATAACACATGAGCTACTTGCAAGATGCTTGTAAGCATACCTCTTAACAAATTATTATTATTTATTTTCCCTAATCT
>NW_013668429.1:31061-52306 GCF_000517525.1 Limulus polyphemus | reverse complement strand
GGGATCTTCTTTTTCTTTTTTTGCTGTCGACTGTCAATGACACTTAACCTTACTTTTTTATACTAATGGTACTACTGCACTAAATAATTTTTTATTTAATTAAATAATGCACCATAGAACACAGAATAACAACACTCAAAAAGCAGACATCCCATAACTGTCACAATTTATCTTGCTTTCTAACTATACAACAAGAGCCATTAAACTTCATCTAATCTCATCAATGTGTTTCCTGTGGGAATAAAGCTTGAACTCAAAGTGAAATTGACAAATCTTTTTACAGAAAACAATATAATACAATATGTCACTTGACAGATTAAAACCTTGTCTTTTTATTGGTTATAAGTAATAGAGTATTACAAGTCAGAGAGAACTTTTGGCAATTTCTGAAATAGAAGATGTGATAGGTGGGCATGGCAAGAGTAGTCTGATTTTCTATTTTATGGCTCTGTGACTAAATAAAATTGAAGTCTATGAAAATTATGCTTTGCCTGAACAATAATGAGATTATAATGAGTAATTTACATTAAATTTCATACTTCTTGGAGAGGTGGTAAATAAATTAGAGAAGAGGAGATGCCTAGAGAGCAAATGTCACTATTCTCACACAAGAGAAAATTGAGGATTTAACTTAAAACTTATTGTTACGTATCTGCTTGTTTGATAATTTCCGGTAGAAATTCTTTCCGCGGAACATCAGCGATACAAGTCCTTTTATTGATTAAACCAGTTTATTCTTTCTCGATACAAACTTTAGCTCATAGTAATTTCACAATCAATACATTTCTCGTCACTTTAAACTTAACTACTTTTATAACACATGCTATAAACCATAGCAATTCACAATCTCGATAACTTTGCCTGAAACATACCGTGTCTACTGTTTGCTTTATCATACATTCATTCCCACAGGCTTTTTCTGTCAGGCTTATATACTAAAGAAGGGGTGTCTTGAATGCACTCGGGTCTACCTGATCATTCATGATCAATCAAGAAATTTCACGCAGGCTGCCAGCGCCAAATGCACCAGTAGCGTCACGTGACTTTCGCTGCCATAACATTATATAATACTAAAAGTTGTGTTATTAGCTACATGTTCATTCGCATACCATGATAAAAAAGTTGTTTAATTAAATTTTGAATATAACTCAGTAAAACTTCATGACATGCACAGAAAAAAAAAAATGACCTTTTAGAAAGAGTTATCTCCTTCCTGAATAGCCTCATACTGAATCCACTTCAAATTCTGTTTCTTTAAATTAGATCCTTAAATCCATTTTGAACCCTTGTTATAGTGTTTGTCTACTTATTCCTGTGCCTGATATCAACATCAAGAAAGCAGCCTAAGCACTGTACTATAAACATGAGGTATTACTGAATTTTTTTTTTAACTCAGCTTATTTATTCACCATGAGATACTGAAAAAATTATTAAATGTACATGAGCTGAATAATCATGTGATTTTCCACTGTTAAAACTGTCAACTTTCAAAGTTTTGCTCAAAATAGTTGTCAAATCAATAAAAAGTGTATCTTCAGATAACTGTAATATCCATAGGTTTGTATACTTTCAGAAATTTCAGCTACTGATTCTGTATTCAAATGTTTTAGACATTATGTTACAGTTACAATATTTTACAGTGTTCCTGCATATAATGTAAGGTTGCAAAAGGGAATTCATTATCAATTATACCTGATGTATTTTTACTGGCAAAACCATGGTAATAAATGAAGTTTTTGTGGAATTTACAAGTATCTTTGTTTTTTTCCCTCAATTCTGTAATTATGGAGTTTCACCAAGTACCAATAGTTTTAAGTATCAATTATATAAATGAAGTTTTGTGAAGCATACAATTAACTGTTTTTTACTCAATTATTGAATTCATTATTAATGACCCAAAAATTTCTTCAGTCAAGCTTACTAGTACTTTACCAACCAGTTTTTATTAAACTAGTGTTCAGAATAAAACAGAGTTCTTGTGCAGCCAAGATATATCATGAAAAAATGGAAGTTACTTGATCAAGAGATGATGTGATAGGTGGGGGGTGGTAATATGGGTCTGATTTTCTATTTGATGGCTCTGTAACCTAACAAGATTGAAGGCTATGAATGATGATATTATAAGTAAGTACGCTGCATTAAATTTCATACTTCTTGAATGGGTGTAGAGGGGGATGCCTAGAGAGAAAATGTTACAATTCTCATACCAGAGGACATTCAGGATTTATTATATTGCCTTATAAAATTAAGAATATAAAACTTATAGTATTAAGATTTGAATCATTAGCTACATTTTTATGCCAAATTTATTTGTATACCATGATAACAAAGTAGTTTAATTAAATTTTGAATGTAACTCTAACCTTGTGACATGCACAGAAAAAGATACCTATGGTGAGAGGATTAATAGATTAGCTAGATGTTAGGTTAAATGGGATTCATAAACCTCTGATTACGATCACTATTCACCTCTAAAAACTGCATTTAGAAGACAAAAAAATATGTGAATTACCTTTATCAGGCAATGCTTTTATGGATTTCCCATGTGCTCATGCTCTGATTGTATTAGTCTGTAAACAATGGTTTCAATGGGTCTGTGTTTGACCAATACCTATTTAGCAGTACTGTCCTCTATTGCAATTCCCATAACTATTTGTCTAAGTGTATTCCCCTTAATATATTGGACATTTCTAGTAAGTTTTTGAAATATTTAAAGACGCAAAATTCCTTTAAAAATTATACTACCTGTAACTTAAACATAAAATCAATCATTAATGAAAAAAAAAAAAATATAAAATATTTCAATTTTTAACAACCACACATAAAACTTTTCAAATTATATAAACATTTAATATAATTTATAATACAAATGTAAATTTTTACCTTCACTTCCACTAGTACTGAAAGTACTACCTCTGGACGTACTGTACCATGAAGAACATAAGTACACAACTCATGAATCAACTGTTTGAATTCTGTGTGAAAAAAAAATTAAGTTCTTATCTCTATTACATAAAAGATGCACAAAGATATGATTTGATCACAGATACATGTAATAACATTAATAACCTTATTTCATTGACACACAAGACAAAACTAAGTTTAAAACACAAAAGATTAAGACACTTTCATCAAAAACAAATGGTCAAAACTTCATCTTTTATATGTAATAACATTCCATTGCAAAAAGTAACTGACTGTTATAGTTTGGTCCAGAGCACATGTAATTTCTCACTCATTTGTTAGAAATGTAAAAAAAAATGGTACTAAGTTATTTTTAAACATTTATTCATTAAGTTGCTAAATTTCATGTTTGTTGGTATTCTCATTTGAATGACATGTAAATTCTGACAATAAACATAAACAGTGATGTACGGAACTTTTAAAACTTCTTATTTAAAAGACAGAATGCTAAAAATAACATACTTGTCCTTAAAAATTAGAAATAAGATGCATATAAGTATTACTAACCATATCTGAATTTTATATTTATTTACACACACATGCATGTTGAATTTAGATGAAAAATACTGTATATTTCACTTTGCTATTTTAGAAAAACTACTTTTTTCTTGCAGCTTTTATTGCAGAACTGTTTTTTGAGTAACAGTTTCTCAAACTATGGTTCTGTAACAACACTGTCCAATTGTTTAACATAATTTGAAACATGCACGATCTACAAAATATTACTAATTGTAGTAGCACTCAGCTAATTACATTTGACAATGTATCTCTCACCTGATGCCACTGCTAGGTAAAGAGTTTCCTTTTTCAGAGAAATAGCTTAATATGTAGGTGTTAATAAACTTCAGATATCCATACTTTGGCACATAATGAAGATTGACAAATGAGTGTTCTCTTATTCATTCCAAATTTTAGCAAACAGTTAAATATTTTCTTTACCAGTGTGCAAAATTATTAATCTCTCTGTGGAAAAGTTCAACTTAGACATTTTTAAACAAACTTCTAAAACTCGCATATGTTGTGCAGATGGTACAATACTTAGAAATAATGTGCTGTTTATGAAAAGATTAAAAAATTAGGAGTATTTTACTCTAGGATAGTATTAACTTAATAAAAGTGCCAGAAAGGTCTTACAATTAATTCTTTTGTGATCTGACAAGATCTCATATTTCTTTATTTTTCCATGAAAATTATTATTATTGATGGTCAAATCTCACGTATTTTTGCACATTTTGAGTAGAGCTAGGCAATGAGTGACTGACTAACTCACTAACTGATTACATTTCGTTAATCAATTAATACACCATGCTCCCAGCAACCCATTCAAGCAAAAAATGGGTATGTACTACCCTCTTAACTTTTTTCCAATCACTACATTCACTACAATATTCTAAAACAGTATTAATTTTCTTATTTTCATTTGCAATAATTTGGTTTTAAGTATTTTTTTTAATTGTTCTTGATAGACCACTTATGAAGGTTGCCATTTGCACATTTCCTAAATCATTTTTTTGTCAGAAAAAAAAAATTCCCACAAGTTTTAGAGACATTTTTCACTTGGTGGATAAATTACTAATATTCATTAGATACCACCACATAATCACCATTGTTTGTTTTTCAAATATTCAGTAATCCACACTGAACTTCTGTACATCAGATAAACTGATAATTATTGGAGGTGTGGTGATACAATGATACAAGTATCATATCGTGAAGCTGTGATACAATTGTAATGAAACATTGTTTGATAAAATTTGATGTATGTATCTTCAAGAAATTTGGCTTTTGTACAGAAAAAAATAAGAATTTCTAATAAAGTATTTTTGCTAAAAAATTAATAGTTTAATAAATGGACTCAAAGAAGTCACTGCTCCAAGTGTAAAGCAATTTTTGTGTCAAGATTAAAAATACTTTCTCCATCTAAAAATTAACAAACTTCTTTTGTGTAATCTCTATAACCTCCAAAATAAATTTCCAACCTTTTTTGATAGATTTTCATATTTTATCTGCTATATTCACTTCCCTAATTTTATGTGAAGTTGGTCATTTTGACCATTCTCATAACCACCACAAAAAATACAAAATAGATTAAAATTAATCTTTTGTTTCTTTCTAGAATTACTTCAAATTATAGCAGGAAATTACATTTGCTTTCATTAAATAACTTTAAGCTGTTAATGTTATACATCTGTTTCTAATTATATTTTATTGTCAAAACTATCAAACTTTCTAACAAATCATTGGTAAAACTTCTGTATCTAGATATGTATCATACTATAGCATCAATATCTAAATGCGACTCATATCGACTACTATCGTATCGTATCAGTCTTAATTATTATATATTGAAAATATACTTTATTCCTACAACAATAGTAATCACATTTTTATTTATAAGATACCAGCTAGTCAGACAATTTATTTATATAATTTTTAAATAGGATATATGCAAAAACAATATTCAAAAAAGTACAAGTCATCAAAATATTTTGCAATGCCTACCATACTCACTGAACATTACACTTCTGATTTGATAACAATTTTATTTCATTTTGTGAACATAAAAAAGAAAAATCAAGTTTACAAACATCACAACTTAAAAAAATTATGATATCTATTAGAACGTAAACACTATAACTGTAAACAAAGAACAAAAACAAACAAAATACCTATTAAGCTAAGTAATCTTCAGTTATATGACTTCTTTGCTTCTTACTGTATAAATAATATATTCCTTCATGTCCAACAACATATGGGCCTTGTCCAAACACCAGTGCAGATCATCCATCAGGGTAGGAGGAATGGTAACAGGAGCTGACAGGGGATCCTGAGCAAGGTTCCACTGATCGTGAAGAGCTCACTGAAGGGATCTCATATGCACTCAACCAAGGGGGACCAGTGACTTCACAAGCAGAAAAGGCATGGTGAACAAACAGTTCCATGGAAAGAAATCATAGAGGAGAAGGTTGGGCCTGACTGAGATGAGTGTAAAAAAAAAAGACAACCAAGTGGACATGATATTGGTTAGGTCAGAAGAAAGACTTCTCTGATTTGATTAACCAGCCCATTCAAGAAACCACAAGAAGGAGCTAACAAATCTGGCTGGCTGACTCCAAATCAGAATGAGCCAGAAGAAGCCGCTCATCCATATCATGGTGGAATCGCAGCTCTAAAGCATGAAGATGTTGAGCAAAAGTTCTGACCACCAGATAGAATACATAATGGGTGGAAGCAAGCCCAAAAGGTAGGGTGAGAAATTGATAAAGCACCCCATGAGGGACAAATCAAATATACAGAAGAGACCATGTTGAGATAAAGATGTGAAGATGAGCACTGGTGACATCCATCTTCATCATCCAATACGGCTGGATAAAATGCCCACTGTAGGGTGAGAAATGACTCCATGGTAAAACAGGGCAGTTGAACAAAGCAATTGAGGCAGGACAAATCGATGACAGGTCTCCAAATCAGGAATCCTTCTGATAAAACTTGAAGAACCCAATGAGCCTTGAGGAAAAGATGCCAGTGATGAAGAAAATCAACAAGCTAAGCTCCCAACAGACCAAAACGCATTGGGTAGTCACCAATACTGTTGGCGATGTGACGAGCAGTGTCGATAAAAATGATAAGAGGAACCTTGAGAAGAAGGGAAAAGTAAGGGTTAGGAAGGGGAGGGACAGGAAATAGGCTCCAAATGAGACAAATAGGCAACAAGGTTGGAAAGAGTAGACTGTTGATGTACAGATGCAACTTGTGATTCCCGATTTCAAAGACTCAGGGACTGTGTCAAAGACATATCTCTGCAGAAATGGAGCAATACATAAATTCTGAAGATGATGGTAAACAGATGGGAGTTAAGGATGCATCAAGACCTAGAAGGTCCCAACAACAAAGAAACCCTGTATGTAAAGCCAGAGCCAAAGAGGACAAACAAGCCAATGTGGAAAGGAAAGAAGGAAGAGGATCTTCTCAGAAAACCCTTCAAGATTTCTGTGAAGAGCCTCAGAGAGGAGATGGATGGTAGAGAGATACCATAAGAATTGTGAAAGTATAACTAAGGCAGGAAAATTGGGCATGGGTCAGACTTACAGGAGATTTTATGGGGCCAAACCCAAACAGGCAAAATGGAACCTAACAATTGTTGGTCCAGAAAAGGACAGTCTGCATACTAATATGCAAGAGCAAACTGATTTGAAGCACAGGGGGGAGAGGCATGCTAATCATGTCACTTAATTGTGAAGCAAATTGATCAGCATTTACCCAAATATCTAGGGAGGGGAGATAAACAAAATAAAAATTGGAAGATTGTCGTGTAGTAAGGAAGGATGCGGTTCATAGAAAATAGGGGAAAGGAATAAAATGTCACATACCTGAGAAGTGAAATCCAAAAAGATCGTTTCAGGCCTAACTGACTCCTCAGGCATGGCATGGGAAGGCACGACAAAATCAGGAGGTGGAAATAGGCGATTCAAGTCCTCACCCACCTGAACAAGCTCAGCTTGTTCGGGAGGAAGTGGGGCAAGGTCTGGAGACAAAGATTAACCCATGTAACATTCAATCTCCCAGCAAATAAACATAGATTAATCCCCCACTGGGTTGCCCTTACTCGAGGCCTGAGACATAGCACTAGTCACAAGTGGGACCCCTAACGTGGTAACATGAACTTAAGGATTCATAAATAACAATGCTACTGTAACGAACTGGGATTAACATGAAGTTAAGAAACAGTCTTAACAGAAACTAGAAATGAAAATAAATGAAGACCACTTTGTGAGTATAGTAAAGTTGAATGTGAAACTAAACAAACAAAAAGGAACACATCCAAGCACAAGCACTGCCAAACGAGAAGTGATAGTTCAGTAGAGGTGTATAGAGGGAGTCACATGTGCATGTCACACTCCTATTGGTGGAGAAGTAATACATGATGATTTACATGAGAGACATGTTGGAATCATTTGATTCCAATAGGGGGGAGCAGAAGGCTTGTGGCATGCATGACGAAAAAAACATATATAGAGGACATCATTGGACGAGGATAGCTAATCTTGTGAGGTGAAGTACCATATCAGAAGCACATTTTTGCTAATCTTGACTTCAACAATACAAAATCATCTTTCTCACAAGTATTATAAGTTCCAAACAATGAAAAAAATCAACTTTGTAATAAGTATATGTTACAAGAGCTGCAGGTGTCTTGAACATTACTATTATGAAAATAAAATATCCGAAGTCTAGAGCACAGACACATTATTAGTGTCTGGGAAAAGCCAAGGCACAAAATTTACCATGGCAATAATTAATTGACATTCAGTCTGTTGTATTCCTTTAGAAACACAGTTACTGGCTGATGCCACAACAGGGAATAGATGCAAAAACATCATCACAGAAGCTGGAGTGTAACACTAAACTCCAGGTCTGACCACATGGAAGTGGACTGCCTCAACAAAATATATGCAACTCACTCTCTGGATAAAATTGCAGAGAAGTTGGGTGCAACATCATCCTCCAGGATCCACCGTACGAAGGTGAAGCTCATGATTGGAGGGTTGCGCAACATCTACACCAGCAGAACACCTCCACCTTACTCTCTACTAAATGGAAGTGATCACATTCAGGAGAATACCTCAATGGCCCACTATCCCAGTGTCTTGGAACTGGAAAGTGTCAATGACTCCTATACTCCACTAGAAGAACAAGGGGTGATAAAATGTGGTGGAGAGTCCAAAGGAACACCATGCAACCATGAAAACCCTATATTGAAAAGCAGACCGCCCCTGATTTATTCAATCAAAGGAATGGCAGAAATAGGCAGCTATCCCCTTCTGCTTTACCCATGTACGTCCATGGGCTAGTACAGTCCAGAACAGGCATATTAATGAAGCAAATGTATTGCAAGTAAAAAAAACACTGCCAACTTACTGGCTACTTAAGTATTAAATAAAGGATAAATTTACTGTTTTTTTTACATTGTCTAATGTCTCTAATTTATAACTGTGTAACTATTTTTTAATGTATAAGCAGGTGCAAATCTGGTGGAGGGGTCCAGACCTCTCTTATCCATTTTCTTCCAGAAATTAATAACTGCATTCTTTAATTGTATATAAGTAGGCATAAAATTAGGGTAGGGTCCAAGGAAATCAATGTCCTACCCCTTCACCTATTTTATTTCAGAAATTAATAACTGTATTTAAAGTAGGCACAGATCTAAGGTGTCCAAAACCCCTCCATGTTTTTAATTAATAAAATTAGCAATATAGCACCAAAAAGCATTATTAGATGTCAGTGTATTTATCTGAATGCTCTACTAATCACTGTAAATGTTTTTTTTTGTTTTGTTTTTTTTACATTTTTCTGAAATCAACACATCCAGAACCTACAGCAACCAGGTTACTCCTCAGCCAATAACTGATTATTTCTGAAAGGATACAACAACATGAATGTCAATTAAACATTGCCATGACAAAGTTTTGTGCAATGGCTTTTTCCAGACACTAACAATATGTGTGTGTGTGTGTGTGTGTGTGTGCTCTAGACTTCATATTTTTCATCAAAGCTATTATTGCTTATGGCACCTGCAGCTCTTATAATATAAACTTGTTACAAAATTGATTTTTCATTGTTTGGAAGTTATAATACTCACGAGAAAGAGGTTTTCATATTGTTAATGTCCAAAATGAGTGAAAATGTAAGTGCTATGAGTAACAACTTAAAAAAATTGAAAATGGGTATCCTGCTTCCAATACTAAAATAGCAATTTAAGTGTAGTGTATATACTTTGTATTTTTTTAATATAATTGTAACTATCTAATTTGAATTACAAAATTTGAAATGTTTGTCTCATTGTTTTATTTTCATATAAATCACATTACCAGAAATAAAAACACAAGCTTTCAAATATAACCCAAATGGGCTACTACTAATGATTTTGTAGGCTTTCTAATTGATTTCATGACTAAAGACTTAAAAGTTACAAATATTGTGTAGGTATAACTAGAAAAACAATGAAAGTAATACACTGTAGCCCCACTATAAAGCAGATCCTTTTTGGACCCAAATTTTCATTTAAATTTATCTTTTCAAAATGTGTGTGTGTGTGTGTGTAGAACATTGTTGAAGCATAAATGCTCCACAAATAAACTGTCAACAGATAATGCTCATTGCCACCTTATAAGCAATATAATAAAATGAAACTTTATTGTCACGCTTTTTCATTTCAGGTCACACTTTATATAAAAGTATGAATTTAAACAAATATGATGCTTAATATTTACAAAACTATTCTTTATTAACTGCTGGATTATTGGATACACCTTCATTGTTAATTTAATAATAAATTTCTGATTATAAAACATGCACAAAAAATGTAGTTAAATTTAGAATCAGCCAATGAGATGGCAGCCTCATGACTAATTAAGGGACTTAACCAATGAAATTTCCTCATTGTAACTGAACACTGTTTTTCTCTGTATGAATATGGGCCAAACTTAGAACATAGCCATACAACGATCAATGTGAAAATTATTTTAGTTGATTATCTTCATTTTGTCACTGGAAGTCCATTTGTTTACATCAGATCAGATGGTTTATTGTTTATGAGGCTGTATTCATCAGTCTATCTATAGTTGTGCATTATTTTGGCTACTGGCTTAGTACTTTTGAATGGACCTCTTTATAACACAGTCTCGCAATATGAAACCAGTGAACTGCATTATAGCAGGGTGGGTCTAGTGTATAAATGTACCAGTAGTGCTAGTAGAGACCTAGTTGGAACCCCTATACATGTCCTGGGTCATCCCTGTTACAAGTAACAATTTCTCAAAGAAAGAATTTCTAATAACGTGTACCATGATTTGAAAAATCCAGGAATCATATGTCTGAAAATTGTTTGACACATACTCCATCTAGCAAGCTTTGACGTTTCTCTATTTTATTTTTAAGAACATACGTATTATTCTGATTTTTGCAAGAATTTTGAAAAATAATTTTATTTCCACAAATGAAGGAAGTATTCAACTAACTTACACATGATGTAGGCCTATAACTGAAACTAGTCTTTTGTAATATTTTATTGTTGATGTTTTTAGGGTGATAAAGTTTATTAACTTTATATAAAAATTTGTTGTTGTTTGAAAATGGTACTAAGTAATATGTTTATTTTCATCAACAAAAATTCAGTAATTTTAGTATAGTAGTATTGTGGAAATTTGAAGGGAGAAACCCACGGAATTCTACTGATCATATTACTTCAGGTTGTTACAGGATTTGTACTGATCTGCATGTATGATACATTTTCATCTACAAGTTTAGGATAAACAAAATAAATTACTCCTAAATTATTGCACCTGAAAATAATCTCCTCTATATTTTCATATATTTTTGCAACAAACTTGTAAGTCAAACTTATAAGTTAATTTTGGATATTTAAATAATTTTAACCCAAAAATATTTCTGAATCAATATTTTATCATATTCCAACAGTTAATTACAGTGATTCATAAAGAAAAAGTTAATATGTTAATTTCTGCAAAGCTGCAAACAGTTTTGCCTGTAAACAAAACAACCTACTTATCAATTAGTTTTTTAATAATATTTCTGTCCATTCCAAATAATTACTATTTTTACTAAAAAGCTATCACCATTTCTTGATTTTCAAGCATTTCCCTTAGGTTTTCTACATGCCTTCATTGAAATCTTGCAATGGTGCTATAGAATTTGTCTTCAATGAAAGACACCAGAAAATTTAAGATAAGGTTTGTAGGCTTATACAGTTTAGAGATGGACTGAATGGGTAACAAAGGCTTCTAGTTTTAAGTAAATAACATTCAGGACAACAAGAGACCTTTTGGCCCATCTATGCTGCCTTATCCACTGAATGAAACACTAAAAAAACTCAAATATTTATCAAGCTTTATCTTAAACTTCCTTACATTAGCTGAATCTATTACATTTGAAGGCAACCCATTCCAAAGGCTAACCACCGTGTTTCAAAATAAAGCTGTATTAACTAAAAATAACACCTACTCACCAAAATTAATATCTGTCTTGCCTAATCTTACCATTTTCACCATTAAATCTTTAAAAAAATGATACATCAACATTATCAATTCCCTTAACCCTAAAATGCCAGCATTGTTAGTTTACTATACAGGTTTAACTTGTATGGAGTCATAGTAACACCATGCTGGTGTTCTAGGGATAACAATCTTAAACACCTTAATCAGATCCTCTCTCTCATCTTTTTTTAAAGAAAATATTAGAGATCTCAACCTATCCTCATATAAGAACCTTTCCATCCCAAGTTTCATCCTAGTAGCTTTCCTCTGAGCCCTTTCCAATAATCCAATGTCTTTCTAAGGTAAGGAGCCCAACATTGGACACAGTATTCCAAATGTGGTCTAACCAATGAAGTACATACATTGATATTATAACCTCTTTAGACTTGTATTCAATATTTCTGTAGCTACAATCTAACATTGCTATTTGTCCTGCCACCAACAACAGCACATTGCTTGGATGACTTAACCCTCTCTCAACAGACAGGCCAAAGGGAGTATGTCACAATATTTTAATTATTTTCAGAATATAATTAAACAACTTTAATATCATTATATGTCAATAAAATTGGCAACACATTGTTTATAATTCAAATTTTAAAATTATATTTTAATTTCTTAATTTGAAATAAAATATTTAAAAAAAATGCCAGATATACTTTATTGTGTGTCTTATTGCTCAGTTAATATTTTATCATCCCTACCATAATATGTATATAGCAGTTAACGAATTAGTAACCCAAGTTACAGACATTTACAAGCTAGAATATAAAATAAGTACCTCTCACTTTTTTAATTTGCTGAGGTATCAATATAGTTTACAAATTTACCAGGGTAGCCCCACCCACTACTCAATTCTTTTGATACCTTTTGTTTACTCATGCCTACTTTTCTTAAATGTGTTTATAACCAACAGAAAGAGCAAATTCCAAGAAACGTAAATCTGACAGCTGTTTTAATTGGTTTAAAATGGGAACTAGGAGGGAAAAGAATTTTCTATTCCAAGAATACACATCATAATGTATGCACGTCCAATACAACCAACACCAGTACCCCTATGGAACCGACAACCAGATGACAGTAGGAAGGCAGACAGCAATGTGGTGGTACAACTCCAGTCTAGAACCAGGTGGTGTTGGAAATGAATCATCCAGTCTGTAGTAGGAGAAAAGTAACTGTGCCACTCACACATGAGGATTTATGTGGCTACTCCAGCTCCAACCAACACCAGTATCCCGAGGAACTAACATCCAGGCAGTGGTAGGAAGGAGGGTGCCCAGCCAAAGAGGTGAACTGTATTTTGGCAAAAATCATTCAGTCCATAACCAGGCAGCATTTTAATAGTACATCAGGTCCACGGCAGGAGGAGTGTCTATACACCATCTACACCAGCAAAACACCACTGCCTAACTCTAAACTGAGTGGATTTTAAGTACTCTCAGGAGGAAGCCTCCATGGTCCACCACCCCAGTATCTAGGAGCTAGTAAGTGATAAGGACTCCCATACTCCACCGAAAGAAGGGGGGATGCATTGGATAATCCAGAGGAACCGGTGACAGTGCAATAGGATACTGTAAAACCCTATTTTGAAAAGTAGACCATTCCAGATTAAGTCAAAAGAGCAACAATCCCCTTCTGCTTTGCTTATGTTAGTCCATCAGTAAACAGTCCAGGGCAAAAATAACAATGATGCAAAACACCATGAGGAAAACCTATAAGCAGTCTTGCAGAATGCCCCATCTCAACAGTGGCCATTATTGACCGGAAAGGTCAGACAATGCAGATTTAAGAATAAGTATACCTGTTCAGGCTGTCACCACTGAGAGGGATCCATATATGTGAGAAAGGTCCCTGTAAGGAAGAAAAGTAGAAAAAGACACCTACCCACTCAGAGTAACCATGGAGTTCAAGATGGCAACAGGAGGTAAATGAACTGTAAAGCATGAAATGACACGCAATGAAGATAATGTGAAGTAAACATACAGGGAGAGGTTCGCATGTCAACACGAACAATATCCTCTAATGAATGATGGAATTGGACAGCCAAGGACATTGTAAGGTGACGAATCTGATGGGAGGGGACTTGGAATATATGACAATAATCAGGTGACAGAGAAGAATACACTGCTGAATCCAACCTGTAAGGATAATAAGATAAATATTACAAGAAAGGAAATGGTTTCAATAAATGAACAAACTGGAACCATGAAAGGGAGAAGTGCAAACCATGTAGCAGCAAACAGCCCAGAAAGGACATAAGTGACAAACCAAATCGAAATGATGATAAAGGTGGGAAATGGAAGGGAGGGAAATGGGAGTGAAAGTGGATACCAAAAGTCCCTTGTCAAAAAGCCAGGTAAGGAAGGAAGTCAGGTGCAGGAGAGTGGGGTGGGATGGAGGAAAACTATGAGAAGACCAGTAGCGGTATATATACCATGTATATTGGTAAACTGACATGGAAGAAAATGTAATTGAAAATCAGGAAAATAAGGGAAAGTCCAGCCCATCTGGCAAGGGACCAGACAAAAGCCACAAATGAAAACAGAGTGGTGGAATGGAAGGACATAACATGCTCAAGTGAGAATGTCTCATTAGGAAGGATGAGATGGGAAGAGGAGGTGTCAATAAGAGTGGGCACAAAAGTGGAAACCACATCTACTGTGCAAAGTGGTGCCACCAAGAGGACATGACATGGAATGGCATGGATAATGTAGAGAACAAGAAGAAGAAGATAGATGGGGAGATTATCATAGCAGGAAAGGGCCCCACAATCCTGACTGAAGGCATCAACAGCTACAAACAAAGGATGTGGAATTGGGAACAAAAAATCTGGGAAGCTTGGAATTCAGTTGGGTGGTGAATGGATCCAGTTCTGGAGTACCCCATTGGAAACACAGTCAGCCAAACACCTGTAGGTCAAGGTACCACTCCATGGGGAGAATCTTGTTAGGGCACAATAAATGAATTGTAACCAGATTCAGGACACCCACTATATGATACGCTAACAAGCAAATGTGATGGCTGTGGGCCCAAAACAAAAAGTGGAACATCAAGTGAAGGAAGAGACAACCATTGAGTTGTCAGAATGGAACTCAAAAGACTGGTTCCAGAGACAGAAAAAAGTGAACCAAATCATGATGGACAGTGAGTAATTCCAAAACTCTGATATGCAGAGATGACCGATAGACCAATGACCCAAAAGCTCCTGCATGTCTAGATATACACCACACATATACACCCAATGAAAGGTATAAAGGACAGCTGTCAATCCAGTTCTGTTTGTGGTGACAAAGAAAAATGTTGGCAAGCATAGGACCCAGTGGGGAGCCCATAGCAATGGCATCTATCTGCTCTTATAAAGCATTGTTAAAGATGAGAAGAGAGTGTTTAGTCGAGAGTTCAAGCATAGATTTAATCAGATTTTTACTAATATTTTCCTGGACAAAAACCATTAATATTGCACTGTCTAATCTCTTCGCTAATAACATTCTTGTCAATGGTCTTTCTAAATCTGATTTAAATGTATGCTTGAACTCTCAACTAAAGACTCCCTTCTTCTCTTTAACAATACTCTTATGAGCACACAAATGGTGTTGCTATGAGCTCCCAACAGAGTCCTACACTTGCCTACAATTTTCTCTGTCACCATGAACAAAAGAGAAGCATCCGTGAATTAGGAGCACCCCTAGTTGAGAAGAAGAAAGATGAGATGTCTCTGTCCAACCACTAGATGAAGTCCACATGAAGAGAAGAAGGAAGATAGATAGAGGCATCTAATGGATCCCAAATGAGGTTCCACTGATCTAGTAAAGCCTACTGAAGGAGTCACAAAGAAGCCCATATCCCCAAAGGAGACGGAACCTCTCATGCAGTTGAAGAAGTAGAAGACGTAATGGCATGGCTGAAATGGAAATTGAAAAATACCCCGAAATGAACAAGGAATTGAGTGGGGGAGAAAAAGGATTTCTCCACCTCGACAAGCCAACCTGCTATGCAGCCTCTTGAAAAAGAAACTGAGAGTGAAGGAAAGGGGTGGCAAGCAAAGGAGCCAGAAGCAGCCATTTGTCCACATAATGGTGGAGAATGAAGGCCTCTGGAACGGAAAAGACAAGTGAAGGCATTAAGAACCTGATAAAAACATAGGAAACCAAAGCTAGCCAGAACAGAAGAGCCCAGAATTGGTGGATACAACTATGATGAACAAAATGAAGAAAAAATCAGGATGCTGAGGAGATGGAAATGTAGAGGTAATCATTCAAGATATCTAACTTCATCATCCAAAGACCAGGAGTGAAATCCCATTAATGAGAGAGGTAAGACTCCATGATGAGTCAAGGAAGGTACAGGAAACAGTTCAAGGAAGACAGATCATTTACAGGGCACCAGCTCCCAGTCTAGCTGGGGACTACAAACAAACAGGAATAGAAACCTGACTAAGAAAAATCACCCATTCTACAGAAGCCTGGTGAAGAAGATCTTGAACTGCATTGACAAAATGAAAGTTGCAAACAGACTCCTAAGGAGATGGGAAGGATATTGGAAGAGGTGAACTGAAAAAAGAACAAGCCCTTAGGAAAACTTGCATAACCCAAGGGTCTGTGGTGAAGGCTCTCAAACAGTGGCAAAGTGCAAAAGCCTGGCACCTACCACATAGTCCCCAGGAACTCCAAGGTCGCTTAAAGGCATTGATAAACAAGCTAATGGGGAACCTCAAAAATGCATGGAGCAGGCTACCAATACAGAAGTTACAATGATGCAGCTCACATGCACCGTATTAAATAACATAAGGGTGACCTTTGGTCTGTTCAAAGTAACTTGTCTTGGCTGTATTTTAGTCGAGAAGTATTTTGTAAAATATAGTCTTATTTCAATTATTATACATTATATATGTATATAGATTATTGCTATTTTGTAATAAGTTCTTAAACTTATTTTTTTTAAAACAGAAAACAGTAAAAATGAATTGAAGCAAACAATTATCTCTTCTAGTTACGACCTTTGTACTTGTTTGCTGCTTGACGTAGGTTGCTGAGCCTTTAAAACTTTTGCACGTACAGGATATGAAACAAAATATTTTTTTTAGGTTTTATATATACTTTTGAATGACTAGAAAATCATAAATTACTACATCACTACTACATAATTCTATTATAATCTATCAAACTTAGTAACTAAGCTGTATTTGGGTCTTAAAAAGATATGAAATTTCGAGCAGACTAAAGACACAACCTACCTCATTATATCTTTGTATAAAAGAAAGAAATGGTGCTAGGTGCGTTAGAAAGGCTGAGAAAACCACTAGGGGACATTCTGAGCTTCCGGTTGGTTATTCATGTCATATATAGAAGTAAGTGTATATAAGGGAGCGTTTCCAAAAATGAAAAGATGTGATCAGGGTGCCATCATGTTTGATTTATTATACGAGCAATATCTCAGCAAATAGAAAAGATAAGACCTTCTTATTTTATATTCTAGCTTGTCAACATCTGTAATTTGAGTTTCTAATTCATATGAGACTATAGACTTAGTATTTGGACTTCAATAACATCTAATCTGAAACAGTGCTGCATTCAACATACAAAATGACAAACAAAAATCAATGTTTATCTGTGTTTTTTAATATTTACTTTTAAATCAACAAATTAAGTAATGTATAGTTCTAAAATTTGAATTATAATCTATAGTTTGACACCAAACTCATTGACATAAATTCATTCAATAAAAATTTGAATGCGAGTCAACAAATGCGATGAGACCCATCTAGAAAGTGTTAATGTATTTAAAGAAATCCTTTTCAATTAATGTTTACATTTTCAGTCAACTTTTTTTCTTATACTTTTTATTTCCTAATTTTCCATTTGATCAGCTCTCTTGATCTTCTATTAATATTGCAAAGGATATCTTTACTGCACATGACACAAGGTTTTAGTATCTTACATTCAAAATTATACAAGGCAATATTTAAAGAATTCCTGAATTTCCCCTAGTGTGATCCATGTGACATTTTTTCTTAGCATGTCATCTTCGCTATTTTATTCACAAACCTTCAAAAAAGTACAAAAGTAAATATAAATTACTTTCTTTTGGATCATCATTGCTCAGACAAACCATAATTTTTTGTCTTCAATTAGAAAATAAGACCCCCTCCTGCCACACCTACCTCTCACATCCTCTCTTTCAGTATTTGTCAATAGTTCTCTCTCACGTTTAATTATATATTACCTGTAGCCAATAGAAAGTCAAGGTTTTCATCTATCAAATGAAGTATTACATAACGTTATGTTCCGAGCAGTTAAATATCAATTTCACTCAGAGTACCAACATTGTTCCCGTGAGAAAGTTAATGACTAGCTTTCGATGAATTTGTAACGACTCTTGTCGCATAGTTAGAAAGTCAGAAAAATTTTGAGAGGTAAAGGAATTTGTCTACTTTTTACATGTTATTAGTTTATATTCTTTGGTGCATTATTTAATTAAATAAAAATTATTAAGTGCATTACTATCATTAGTATAAAAAATTAAGGTTAACTCTCGACAAACAACAGCAAGAAAAAAGAAGATTGGTTAAGTATTTTATTTATTGTTTTTCATGTTTATTCTTTATGTCTAATTATAAAAGTAACTAAAGTGTAAAAAATAGAGATCCTTTTAGGTTAGTTAAGATTAGTTTAGGTAAAACAAATAATAATAATATTATAATAAAAATGTTTCACAAGGCACACATGCGAGCAACTCGTAGCAACTCATGGGTAAAGTAATTCATTAGCATAACGTAAGCTGCATGTTCCCTGAGTGACTTACAACTTATAATAGTGTAGATAGAAGATAGACATCATTCAAAGGACAATAAAAAAATTTAATTTAATTATAAATAGATATATACTGTTACGAACTTAGAGCTACTTAAGATAAACAAATGTAGTTTCATGTTACAATATAAAGTCATTCTACAAAGAAAAAAGGATAATTTTGGTTTATTTAGATTTTTTTTTGTAGTTATGAGGTCAGTTGACTTTTCCAATTCCATTTTGAGATAGGGTAGAGAAAATAACATATAAGCTATAAAGTTTTACTGAAAAAAAACGTTTGAAATGCATTTAGGAGGTGTTAGGGATTACACAAAAAATTTAGATTTTTGAGATGAGGAAAAGCATTTTTAATTTTAACATGAAAATTACTTTGCACACAGACTATTCAAAAGAAATACTCAATATATTCATGGACAAAGCTATATTTTATTTTATTAAAAATACTTCACTAAAAAATATGGTTTTTTGTATGTGAAAGACTTCTGAAAGACTGCCAAATTTTTGTGAAGATATACCCACTATATTAAAAGTTAGAAGTATTAAATCTATAAAGACTAAATGAGTACAAAGAGGTCACATGATCAGTCAAATTGATCAAGCCCATGTTGAGAGAGTTAAATTTCTTTTATTTATAATGCTTTTCTTTAATATTATTATTTACAGCCTTTGTGAGCCAACCTGATTTGTTACTTGCAGTCAATCCCTTTTAGTCTATAAGGAACATGTCTATCTTGAATATGAACGGAAACATGCCTATGTTAACAAAAAACTTGTTTACTTGAGCTGGTGTAAAACTCAGATGTGCACAAGGTGTTTGTTAAAATGTCTTTAAAAATTGTCTATTTTTTACAACAAAATTATAAGAAGTTTCTGAAAAAAAATGGTACATACAAAACAACTTATACTTCTTAAACATTAATTTTTTAAAAATTGTCTACAAACAATTTTAATCTAATAATAAATGGAGCAGAATGAAATAAGTTTGACTAGCAATATACTGAACTGAGAAAGCTTTAAATAAAGTTTGCCTTGAATTTAACATATATAACAGAACAACTTCTCAATTATTAATAACTTTCCTGCAATAACGTTAAAGAAAGAAAACTAGATAATTTCAGAAGAAAGAGAACTGGTGTATTATACAAAGTGAAACTGCTCCTGAAGTGTGTTCCATGAGTAAATATAAACTCAACATGTATAGAAAAAAAATCACCCCAACCTTATCCTAATTTAGCTAGAGCTTAGCCCACAAGTAACACATCATCTTGTTAAATAACACCCATTACTTAGAATGTTTATTTCTGTTTAGTTATGCCTATGTTAAGTCAACTCACCATTCACTTGTTTGGAGGATAATAAACTTGAACATGTCTTGATACTGAAAAACATTAATTTTATATGTAGTCAATTTATTTCTGCACTAAACTAAAAAACTAATATTTTTAAACCACCTAATACATGTTTTTAATTTTTTTTTACGGTCTTATTTTCCAAGATTTAGTAGTTTCAACTACTTCTAAAAAACTATTTTCAATATTTAAGTTACAACAATTAAATACCTTTTTCACATCAGATCCAAATTATTCATAAATATTATCTTACATAAGCTTAAAGGCATGCACTTAGATAGGCTTATACACTAAGTCTAAAGCTGAAATTATACATACATCATAAAATGCTATAAAATACAATTTCTTCCATAGTTAGTTTCAAAGTTATTTATAAATATTTTTATCTCTTTTTGGGCCAGAGGGATTTCACTGGTATCATTTTATTGATTTCTTTTCTCAGTGGAAATACTTTACTAATTGCATGAAATTTATCACAAGGTTAATAAATAGTCTAGTTTTGGTTTTAACAAAATTAATATAATTTTTTACCACAATTTTTAGTTTATGAGATTTCTAAAATTTTGTTGTGATGCACTGTTTTTGAAAAACATTAAAATAGTTCATTTTGTCTAATAATTTCATTTTTTTATTGTTGAAAGTTTCACCAAATATTTAGTAACATATTTCTTTTGATATTTTATATTGTTGATTGCAGTAATCACCACCTTCACCTACAATACAAGTCATTAAAATCACAGCAAAAACTGAATAAGATTTATTGGTGACCTAGAAGCCAACTTTTCAAAACAAGAGTACCATTATCTTTGTCAGGTCAGGTAAAAGAATACAATGTTAAAATCATTAACCAATAAATAGTTTTTAAGAACAAGCACTTGCCCTAAAAAAAAAAGAATTTACATATGTTTCAGTGTACTATGGTTGGGACTTGTATACCCTCATAATCATTTACACACCAATAATGCCATCTAGGCTTAAACTACCAAGAGTTACAAAACATCTGCCTGGTACATTAATATTTTCTTAAATAGAAAATGTATTTCCAATAATACTTACCACCTCTCACACTT
>NW_013668429.1:28003-30670 GCF_000517525.1 Limulus polyphemus | reverse complement strand
CCCACTTAAATGCCTTTGGCAATATTTGTCTTGTGACACTCTCCACCTATGTAAATGCACCCTCTATCCTGGTACTGTATATAAGCACCTCATTCACATTTTCAAGACTGACTCAATCCTAGTCTCTAACACCAGCTCTTAGTGGGGAGGAAGAGCAAGAATGTGTAACAGGAGGTAAGTGTTATTGGAAATACATTTTCAATTTAAGGAAATGTTAACTTCCAAAACATAGTTACCTCTACACACACTTACAGCTAGAATACCACACTGATAAGGTGGAGGAGCCAGTGAGGGTATCATCTATACAGAAAGCATCTGCCTAGATCATGGGTGTGTCAATAGAAGATTGGCACTCTATGGGAAAACTGCACTACATCCAGAACAGGTATGCTCTTCACCCAGAACTTAATTCATATGCTGTGGGGGGAATTATAAATTATTTGTCATCACTACTGGCCAGACCCCAACCAGATAGCCAAGGTTCCACTATTCGGGGTTGGAATTAAAGGACTATTGTTCCTATATACCACATTGGTGGCGAAGACAATTTCACCACAGTCTATATATGCATGTATGTATGAATGGATCCCAACCTGTAGCCATAGAGTGATGTGTTCTGAACCACCAGAATCACAACAAGAAAGTAAGCAACAATAAAATGGACAAACCTTCTCCTCAACCTGAAAAAGTCCAAATAGCAAAACCTTAGGCTCGGAATGACAGGATCATATATGCCTTACTCAACCTGAGGAAATAGAACTCATCTGGTCTGGAATTATGAACATTCATCCTCACTCCCCAACCATGTGGGCAAGGTAAGTTCCACTTGCCCCTGGAATTATGGGGAGGACATGGAACAAACTGTGCTCAACCAAGGATCCAGAATGGTACCACTCTGTATTTGCAGTTACGAGGAGACAATAGACCCTCTTCCATGAACAATGAACAGAACCAATAGTGATAAAATAAAAAGTGCCACACTCAACCCAACCAGATAGCTGAGCATCAAATCTGAGCCTGTATTATGAGTAGAATCCTGAGTAGGCTGGTGCCTCCCTATTGACATCTCAGAAAAAAAAATCCAGGGCTGCAGGAAAGAGGAGCCCCAACTTCACCCACTTCTCCAAGAATGGAAGAATTCATTCAAAAACTCTGAAGGAAAAGCCTCTGTCCACCACCCCAGTGACTGGAAAATGGGTGTGGTAAGGACTCCCTAGCTCCACTAGTAGAATCTGAGGGATAATGCACATTGGGGAGTCCTGAGGAACAGCGCTCTGGAAACAGTGTATCAGGTGAACCAAGGTCCCTAAATTTTTAAAACCAAACCAAACCAAATTTATTCAATCCAATGATCAGCAGGGATGGGCAGGATCCCCTTATGCTTTACTCATGATAGTCCATGAGTGGTGGTCCAGTATAGTACTGTAACACCACCCAGTCAGCCTCAAGATGGTCTTATGCAGGGGTCACCAAACTACAGCCCGCGGGCCGGATCTGGCCAGCGAGCTCAGTTCATCCGGCCCACCACTGCACTGTGCCACAAATGAGCTAAAATATAATTATTTTTATGGAAAATCATAGATTGTAGATAAACTTACTATGTGGAAAAAATTAAAATAAGTGTAAGTAAAAATGTCCAAATTTGTCCAATCTGATTTTTGCATCTGACAGTAATATAAGTTTAGGAAAATCTGTGAAATAAAAAATTCGGCAACTTTTTGCGACTTTGGATATAAGAGCGCTTTTTGTGTAAGTACCTGCAATGAGAGTTCATTCCTGCAGTCGCCTCTATGCACATTGTTGTAAGACGATACAATGCTTACAAGCAGTTGATACAAGTAGTGTGATGAGTGTGCACATGGTTACACAGTTTTGTGATAGAGAAGACGTGTGCATGTATTGTGTGTGCTTCTACGTATATTTGTGTGTTGTACATACGTGTTTATATATTTATATTTAAATCTGGAACACTGGTTCAATACACGGATTAAACCCGAACATGCGACTTTGGATATCAGAGTGCTTTTTGTTTAAGTACCTGCAATGAAGTTTCCAAGAAAAGCGATTACGAGCCTGCTGCAGTGATCGTGTTTTAACTTGCATTGCCGAGTTTAAACCGGTTTGAAGAATGCCGTATATAAAAGGGACTGACTTCAGTAAATTATGTCATATATTTTGCATATTTGAGTGTTGAAAGAGCTCACAAGAGGTAAGCGTCTAATATTTTCAAACTTTGATATTTATTTAAGCCCTATATTTTAATCACTATACACTCAAAAAATGACTTAACTAAATTAACAAAGATTTTAATTAAATTAGTATCAAATTCTTAATACTATATTTGCCTATTAAGATTCTTAATATTTTTATTAAATGTGATCTTAATTATCTTTTATGAAGCTCTTCTAAATAACTTACATAATAAATTTTAAATACATTAGAAAATTATAAAAATTGCTTAATCAAATAACTTATCGGGAAAAAACTTTTAAACCAATTACATAATAACGTAATTTAATGTCATGAACTATTTACATTTAGTTTGTCATGTTTATATACATGTCAAAAAAATAGAAAAAATATTATTTTTCTAAACTTTTTGGTAGACTATTCAATGTGTAAATAAACAATTGTTTTTCATTTTCAGATCCTGTTTTCTTCACCCAT
>NW_013668429.1:9608-27106 GCF_000517525.1 Limulus polyphemus | reverse complement strand
AGCTATCATTGTTTGAAGTACAACTGGAAGGAGGAAACTTCTCTCATTTTCAGTGTTTCAAAGAGTTTCGCGCTGGAATCACAGAAGATGTCAACCTCGAGTTTCTGAAGAAGATTATTAGTGACTTAAATAAGCATTTTTTGGAGAGATTTTCAGATCTCGACAGAATTGAGAGTGACATTCTTCTGTTTCAGTATCCGTTTGATTGTAACCTTGATGACGTGCCAGTCAAACTACAGTTGGAGCTCATTGATTTGCAACCAAATGACTTGTTGAAAGAGAAGCACAAAGAAGGAAAACTTGTAGAATTTTATCGCTGCTTACCTGATGATGAGTTTTCAAAGTTGAAGAAATTTGCCTCTGGTATGGCATCAGTGTTTGGAACAACTTATATCTATGAGCAAACATTTTCAAAAATAAAGTATGTGAAGTCAGCACATCGACTGAGGTTGACTGATGAACATTTGAAAGTAATTCTCTTTGTTGGATGCAGCAATTCCAAAGCAAATATTGATGATATCTCAAAAGCTAAACGCCAGTTTCACAAATCTCACTAACCTTTTTTTTTATGCTTAGTTTGTGAGATTCGGATATGTGCACACTGGGTGTGATACAACTATCTTATTGCTAGCGTCGCCTTCTTTGATAATTTTTTGGTAAATAAACATGTTTGTTGTCTTTACTTTTGTGTATTCACTGTATTGTATTGAACAAAATGGTTATGCGGCCCATGCTCGTCATTCTCTCAGTTATCTGGCCCGCTTTGAAAAAAGTTTGGTGACCCCTGGTCTTATGGAACACCTCATTTCTGCAGAGCCTGTTGCAACCTGTATAAAGTATACTGAATTAGTGGTCACAAGAGGACACAGGTAGAATGAGAAAGCAGTCTGTGGACAAACAGAGCAAACCACTCTAATCGGTGAAATCTGTAGGTCAGCAGCAATGAAAAATAAGCCTTCAGGTAAAAGTAATACATGGCATATGAGAAACAGGTGTTGAGAAAGAGCATGTAATGTAACCTTAATGTATTAGTTAGGTAACTGGAATGGTCATTTGGGACCAAGGACCCAAAGTAACTTCAGGAATCTGGAGAGTATTAGGGCTCAAAGAATATTTTACAGCGAGTATTGAATGGTAGTTGATAAGGCCATCTTATACAGGATGATTGTGGAAGATGCAAAAACCCTTGCTAAAGAGCCAAGTCAAAAAACTAGTTCTGGTTTACTCTTTTGATTGAAGTGGATTCAACCTCCTCTCAATACACACTGCCAATATGCATGTCATTTCTGTTGATAAATGTTCATCGTGGGACAAACCATAGACTGACACAGATACATGAAAACTTTAGAAATTAAACCCCAATGCCATGTGAAAGACTGCATAACCACTATGCCTGAAACTTGAGCTGATGTATAGCCAGGTGTACCATGGCAGCCTCCACAGAGATGGCCTAAGTGGAAGATGTGGACACTCCTGAAGGTACTGCAGAAGCAGAAACCAGAGTGTAGCTGCCAATCTGGTGTAATCAACAGTATCCGACAATGGGTTGGAACAAATCATGTTTAGTACCTTGGGTAAAATACGAGTTGGAGGGAAGGCCAAGAGTTGTAATCCCATCCCATCCTGATGTAATTCATCCATTGTCAAAGCCCAAAGGTGAGGTACTGGAGACCAAATTGACAGTAGTTGGGTGTTCCAATGAGAGGCCAACCCACCAATCCAACACAACCTTGCAATGCAGCATCTATTCTGTTGGGAGAATCTGTTTCGGTTGAGACAATTATCTGGCATTGCAGTCATCACCCTTAGAACATGGCAAACTAGTAGGGTGATATGACAGGAGTGGTCCAAGATTCGATAACAAGAAGCCCTGGACCAAATGCCAACTCAATGAGAATCATAAGACACCACCACAGAATTTTCATAGTGAAGCCTGATGATTTTCCCATTCATAAGCCCAGACCATGATGCATTGCCTTTTGAGAAGAATGTGAGGACTAAAACATTGTGTAAGGAAGCCTCATCATCCATGCATAGACATTGGAATTTCTGACTATTGGTAGATGCACCCCATTCTTGAAGCAAGACAGAGATCCATCTCTTCCTGAGGTGACAGTAGAGGAACCCATATCTTGGTAGTGTCCTGACTTAGAATACCCTCAAGATCAAAGAATGATCCCAACAAGGGAAACTGGGGAATCCAGTGAATCAATGTGTATGATCCCTTGGTCATATAAAGACCATTAAAAGGATCTCTTGTGCTTTTGTCCCAAATGCATGAGGGAATCGAGTGATGCCCACATTCCCAGAAGAGAAAGAACAATTCATGCAGTGAAGGAAAGAGAGGTAAGAGTCGGGCTTCCTGTTCCATAGCGTAGAGCTAGATGGGAGTCAGCTGAGCCCAACTGAGAGACATAATGAAAAATAAAAAATACCCAGATTGATGACATATTGAATTGGAGCAAGAATAGATGTCTCAGTCCTGAGAATAAAGCCTGCCTTGGTTGTTTCTGAAAGTAGAATCAGGATGTGATGTTCTGACAACTGATAAGATGGTGCCAACAGTAACCAGTCATCTATAGAATGGTGTGTGCAAAGTGCTATGGAATGGAGGTGATGAGAAAAAACTTGTACGATTCTGCAGAACCCACATGAAGCCAATGTTAGTTTGAAGGTAAAAACCCAGAACTGCAGTACACGACCCTTGTACACAAAAATGCCAATAATGGGGAGATGCCACCACTATGGCAATGTGTAAATAGAAGCTGACTACAAAAAACTTGGATATCCACAATCTCAGTAAGAAATGTCAACTCAGGTTGAGGAATGAGTAGCTTGTGAACCTTGGAGAATCTAAGCATTGATACAGAGGAGAAAGATCGATGACTGGACACCAATTTCCTGTCTTCTTAGGCCCAACAACTGATAGTAATAAAACCCTGAAAGAACTAGCATGACTCTCACTACCCCCAGACCAACCAAACTCTGATAGCCCTAGAACTAAGTTCCAAATCCCCAAAATCTGTGGAAGACGGAAACCCTACAGGTTCGGTAGACAATATTTGAGAAGACGTGAACTGAATGACTAATCCTGACTCAAGGATGTGTAGTGCTCCTGGATCCATGGTTAAGGCTATCACCCATCCAGAAATTATAGGAGCTGAGCCCCCACAAACCCTGAAGGCATACAATAATCACCGATGCCACTGGTGGTGATCCGACCAAGCAGCAGAACCCTTAGATATAGACAGAATAGGGGCAGAACAATGACTTCCTGTAGGAGTTGATTAAATTCAAGATGACAATGACATCAGGGATGAATGTAGAATCCGACAATTGAACTAATGTGCATGCTAGCAATGGCTCCAGCTAGTCATCAGTGAAATTGGTGATCCTTAGTCTTCCAACAAAGTGAAGCAAAAGGAAACCAAAATGCTGTATTTTAGAGTTGTAAATCTGTAAACTTAACTTGTCCAATCAGGAGATAATGATCTATTCAGGTTAACTACAAACACTGCCTTAAAACCCCGAAATTCAAGGAGCAGGTGTAATATTTGAGAGTCGGAAAATGCTTCCACCTAGTGGTGGTAGGCTAAATCACATAGTTCCAACAACCGTGTCGCATAAGGCATAACTGTCCCTTCACATAACTGAGAAGTAAACCTCCCTGGATGAACCACAATGTCCGTGTATGGAGAGAAAACTAAATATTTGCTCCCAGATCTTTCAGCCATCAAGTAAGGTACAAGCTCAAAATCAACCGGGGAAAAACCCAAAAAATCACACTCTCGATGAACCAAATGAAGAAAACAAGTCAAAGGTAGCTTATCCCAATGTAGCCTCCTTTTTTTCTTCAATTCATTATTATTGATTGGAACAATATTTGGTCAGTTAAGTTTGTTTTGTTAGAGCAATGTTGGGCTATCTGTTGTGTCCACTATAGGGAATCAAACCCTGGATTCTAGTGTTGTAAGTCTGTGAACTTGCCACTGTCCCACAGGGGGAATGAAAAGCCAACAGACTAAAAGAAGGCATATGACAAAGCAAATCTAAAGTCTCTCTAGAATGTCAAGGATCACCCTCAATTGCAGCCTCAGAGCCCACCAGAGGAATACCACAGATCTGAACATATGTCTTCATCTCATTACAAATAAGTTCACTGACAGTCTAAACTAAGATTGACATTGTTGTGCAACACTAGATATCACAGATGGGATAGGAAAGACCTGATTTGCCTCCATACCTGAAACACTAATCCAGGAATTCATACCGTAATTTTTACTTTACGAAAATCAACTAGGTAACATAGAGAACATTCAAAGTCTCACCAAATGATTGTAGTACTGGGATACCCATTAATGATGTTTTGCCGAAAAGAAATGATAACATTGTCTGAATGAGATGCTTATATTCAGTACAGGAGAGAGGGCACATTGACATAGGCAGAGAGTGTCACAAGATAAATACTGCCAAGAACATTTAAGTGGGGTATAAAAGACTAGAGAAAGCGAGAATAAATTCAGACTAATGCTTAGAAAGGCAAAGGAAGAAACCCTGGCAGTCGAGTAATAACTGTAAGAGGAGGTAAGTATGTTTTGGAATTTACTATTTCTAGACCTGGACCAGCTTCCTTGTTTAATATAATGTATTTGGGTTATTTCAATTTCGATAATTCCTCTGATATTTCATTCAATTTTAAATTCTACCTGTTTTATCAACTTATTCCAGTCTATAACATGAGATGTTTCCAGCACATGTTCTGCTAATACCATTTCATTTACTTTGTATTTCTACTCAATTTTTTTGTTCCTTAATTCTGAATTATAAATTTCTACACATTTTGCCAATATAAGCTTGACCACAGATACAAGGAATTTTATAAATCCCACATTTATCAATTTCTTCTATTCTGTTTTTTGTACTCGTGAGACTATTTAATTTATAACAGAGAGAGAACATTACACAACATTCAATTTATTTTTTCATTATATTACCTACTCTTGTAGATAAAACCTGAACATGTGGTAAACAAACTCTTATGCTATCTACTTTAGAGGGAAAATGTAAAGCATTTAATAACTATTTATTGTGTATTGATTTTAACATTGTATTCCTTTTAATTGGAAATAGATTTTTTATACAAGTGTTGTTTTAAATCATTTTAACGATATTCTTGGTCAAGATCAACTTATATCTAACATAGTGAAAACTTGTTAATCCAAATGCATTTGTAATGAACTTGTTCACCCAGATTATTGAGACATTCAGATATTCTACTCACTTTGAATACAATGGATATTATTAATAGCATGAGTTATCAACTGATAAAGAATGGATTTGCAACTGGTAAACAAAAAGCAACTGTATGTACAATAAACTCATAGATTATTATATATTTTATCTATATAAATATTGCATAATAACAGTGCCATTTCATTATCATAACAAAAAATATTTTTTTCAAACCAATAACTGACTTACTAAATACAAAATGGACAGTACTGGTCAAATTTTCAACAAATCACTTTCCAGAGAAGGATATGATCACAGTCTGCTTTTAAACTGAATTTTGTTTTCTTTCGAAGCTTCTCAAGAGCTGTAAGCAAATTCATTATGTAATCTTCGTCACATAAATCACTGTTCTGTTCAAACTATATGATATCTTTAGGCATGACTGTGTTTTATTTAGACTAACTGGCTAGACTTTTGGATCACCTTTGATGTCAGATTCATTTTCAACACCAGTTGACCAGTTGTTGAAAAGCTACTAGTCAGCTGACACAGAATCAGTACAAGAGGTTGGTGAAACTGTGATGTGGCGTAAGCATCAAGATGCAAAGATTTTGCAAATCATCAACATCCCCATATGCAAGATCTCATCCAAGGAATGTGAACAACTAGAGGCAAAAGAAACCATGAGATAACACATTTGACGGGAGAAGAAATAAAAGGTTGAAGTAAAAGCCTAGAAAATAATAAACTAGCTAGATGAACATTTAACCTAAGAATTAAGGAGGTAGAAAATAAGTCATGAGAGGAAGAGGAATCCCATGATAAGAAAAACTTTGTCAACTGTCTTCAAAGTTCATACTATGAGAGAAGATAAATTGCCCCTAAACAACAAAAGAAAGGATCATATAGGAAAGAAAGGTAAGGGATGATAACTGGAAAAAACATCCAATCACTTTCCTAGATAGCCCAATTTTGAGAAGTAAATAGCAATCAGGGAATAATATTAACCTGTTCCCTTAAGAGTGCAGGAGGCTTCCTAGGCAAAATGTCAGTGGCATCTCCAAATATGAGAAGAAGGAAATATCTTAAGGGAAAGATGGTACAGGGAGCATGTAAGAGCCTGGAGAACTAAAGAGAGATTCAAGTCCAGAAGAAGAATCAACTGAGTAGACAACTGATGAAAAAGAATTGGAAGAAACCATAAGAACCTGAGAAAAAAAAAGAAGGAAAATCACTGACAAAGTCCCTCTGTAATGGGCAATACTAGAAATGGGAAGAAGCTAAAGAGAAAGATAGACATATAGGAAAAGAATTGACAAATCCTGACTCAGAGCATCCAATGTACTGTAGCTGGTACTGCAGACCAAGATAGTCAAAACTTGGTGTTAAGGGGAGTCACAAAGGCTGCTTTGAGAGAATTCCCAAAGCGTGAACAAACACACCAAAAATGCATGAGGGAGAAACAACTCTGTGAGATGGATCCATTCTAGACAAGATAGTCAATTTCCCACCAGAGTCAAAGGTTTTGGGACATGATAAGACTGACAATCCAATATGGTGGCTCTGGTCCCAAACAAAAGAGTTTAAAGCAAGGAAACAAAGGTCTGAAGAGCAAGTGCCTCCCTGTCAACCAATGTAAGAAATAACAAAGTTGTCTAAACGTGTTATGATAAGAAGACTAGACAGATAAAAGATTATAGCTAGCTTGATGAGTAGCCAATCTCTCAAGAACTTTGTTAAGAAGAGAATTAGCTCCTCAGAAGACTAGGCTACAGAAACAGTGCAGGTGTACAGTTCCACACCCCATATGAACAGAGAAACATTAGTTTAAAAGCTTTGCTGATAGGTTAGGTTGCTGTTAAACACAAAGCTACATATTGGACTACCTCTACTTTGCTCACCAATAGTATACAAACCTGAATATTTTATCATTATAAGCCCTCAGATGCACAGCTAAGGCACTTTGGAAGCTCTGAACAGATGCAAGTCTGGGTGAGGAAGAAAAAATGGGAAGTCTGTGATACTTTGACTGTGCTATTACAATAGCAAGAAGTGATAAGAAGAAGGAAGAAACATAAGAGAAGACAGTGGATTTCTAGATGACCTTCTTTGGTCACCAGAGTCCACTAAAGGGAAAGCATATTGTGCATCCAAGAGAGACAAGGACTAAAGAGCAGAATCCCAAAAAGAAACAAACTCTCATGCAGGTAAACAAGACACGAGAGCCTTGGTAATCAGAAGATCTATGTCTCAAAAATGTTAAGGAGAAGGCTGAACCCAACTCATGTAAAAATTGAGAAAACCTCCAACTGAAGGAGACTGGGTGGGAGATAATACTGACCAATCGCCCCAAATGAGATGACTCCCAAAGGAGAAGGGAGGTCGCAACTGTGGGTAACTCACTGGATAGAACAAGGATAAGTTAATCATCCAGAAAGGAGAGGAACTGTAGGCCTAAGGAATGCATCCTCTGTGTAAAGGCCCTCCAGATCCAATTGAAAACACATGGGGCTGTAGCCAATGCAAAGGGAATAGGAGTGCTATAATCAGTTTCATTTAATAAATATTTAAACATTTTTAAAAACACCATTTAAACATTATCATACACCACCACCCCAAAAAAATATACTGCTATTTTTAAAAATAGCTTTTTATGAATTGCAGTATATACATCTGTAAATAAATGTATATAAAGAGTGAAGCAACATTGAAAAATAATAGCACTGGATACAATAAAAGAAAAGCATTAATTACGTTATTACACTGTCAATTTCTATATTGCCAAAATCTAAATTGTTAATCTTTCCAACTTACTATATATATAAAAAGATGAGTTTTGTTCACACCAGATTATTCGAAGTAACTAATGTCACATTTACTCAAAGAAAGACTATTGAAATTGGCAGGATTAATATTGCATTTTACAACAAAAAGTACATGTATTTATCCAAAAAAAAAGAAGACCAAAAATAAACAAAATATAAGCAATCTTCTTTTCTTTTTTAAAGCATATTAAACATTTATGGAATATTGGTTCCAAGACAACAGTTGCAAACTTAACTGTCATTTCCTTCAGTAGAGTGCAAACACAACAGCAAAAAAAACAAAAAATTATCATTATATTAAACAGGATATACAGGCATATCCAAAACTGACAAATACAAAACTAAAAGCATAATGGGATGTTAAAGTTGTGTAGTATGTGCTAGTGTACATAATGGTTTGAAGAAAAAAAAAGACAATGGCAGTATGACATAGAGGGAAAAAATTCAATAAATAATAACTGTTAACCTTACCTAGACAAGTTACAGGTTTTTGATCAGAAATATCAACCTTTTCACACTGTCCATATGATTCATGATTCTTGTTTGCTAACTAGCAAACCAATAGTTGGGATGCAAAGAAATCAATGTGAATAGCAGGTTGCTAGAAAGCTCAAAAGACCCTCTAGCATTGATTAATTCATCTTTCATTTCCCAGTAGTTTTTCAAAATCATATTTAACTACACAACACATCATTTGAAAAGTTAAGTTGTTTATGTCTCTTGTCTATAGCAGCACTGGCAAGAGGTGAATAGAAATTAACTTTATCAACAAAGAGCTGCTCTTCAAGTGAGTGGTGCACAGCAGCAAAAATGGTTTCACTGCATTTATGTTTTCATCGGTCGGTTGCAAAAGCACATCAATGATGCTCGTGAAGATAGGGTATACCACCAATGTTGTAATTACTGATTCACTGCAAATCACTGTTGGGCTATATGAAGAATTCTGAAAAAAAATTGATTTCTTCCATTATTCATCCTACAACTCCAAAATGCAAGCACAGTTTAGTTTAGTAACAGTGCAGTCTGACAGAACAACACTTACAGCCAACTGTTGCTGTACCAGTTGGCCAAATGTCATACACAGAGTTCTAGCTCATTAGATGAGCTTGTGTTGTGGAAGGGCCATCCATTGTTGCTTGTCAAGTAGAGCTTTTGTAATAATGGTGCTGTGCTAAGAATGTGAAATCAGCTTTCTGCATTCTCCAATCACTTTATCAATGTTAGAAATGACTAAATCTATTCTTGACTGAAATCTGTAATGTGTGTGCAAAGTAACTCATGGATGTCCAATCGCAAATGATGTTGGTTTTCATAATATTAGCAGCATTATCACGCAGACAAGCACTGACTTTCAGTGTAATGACAAGCCATTTAGAAATGATTAACGTTAATGTTATTTTCACTGTGTATCACTCCTCCATTTAGTAAGAGTAAGAACCTGGATTTCATAATTCAATATTTTGAAAAATAATGACATGTTACAGTTATGTAGGATTCAGCATTAACTTTGAACTTTGGCTTTGGCTATTTTCCTCTTGATTGATACATCACAGTCAGTATAGAGTTTCTCTAATCATGCAGTATGTCTATTGGCATGGCAATCTGTGTAATGTGGCTCAATAAATGACAGGAGCTTGTTGAACCTAGTGTTCTCCACAATTGAAATTGGTTGCATGTTAGTTGCAATCATCCAGGTAGTCAATTGTCTAATGTTTACAGCATGTTTTTTATTGCATTTCTTATGAGCATGCACTTGCACAGTTGTTTGTCTGAGCTACAAATCCTCTAAGCTAAATCAAGTCTCAGTAGTAGAAGACATTGTATGTACATGATGCTTTACCTTTATATGATTCAGCATCATTCCCATGTTGCTGCTGTAACCCATTAGTCTGTAGCAAAGGGAGTCCATAGGTGTGGAAAATAAGAGTTGGGCTTACACCTGACCAGCATCAAGGGGTGCCTCCAGAATCAAACTGTCTCCAAGACCCACCACAACCGGCCCTCCGAGAAGGTGGATGTCAAGAGTAACAAGAGGAAGAGGAGCAGTAGAGGGAACAACTTCTTAAGGCTTTCAAAGATAAGAAACCTGGTAGTCCCACCATGGACCAAGAAATGCAAGAACCCAAACTGAACAGAGATGACTCGTAACAACCTGTTTCTGCTTTAGATTCTAAAGTATGGGGAACACTTCCCCCCAACAAAATCTTATCACTTATGAAAGGTGGAATGTGGAAGTCCCTTATATTAAACTGAGGAAAGTGAATTTCAAACAGTAAGCATCTCAATGAAGTAAATCCCAATGAGAATGAAACCAAGTGAACTGAGGCACAAAAGTCAATGAACTTTGAGCCAAGGTAAAGAACAATTACATGCAAACTTCCACAGTAAATATGTCAGAATCGTGAATGTAAAGCCTATAAAACAAGGTGAAGCATGGACAAAGAGCTAAGAATTTGAGTATATAAGAAACAAAAACAAGTGGAATAATAATATTAGAAATATTAAGAAGGGAAAAGAGGAGTTCTTCAACCTAAAAGAAAAGGTTCAAGTGATTCAGGCTCAAGCAACAACATAGCTCAAGATTTAACAATAAACTGAAAAAAAGAGAAATAAAGTCTCAGAGTAGTACAGTTAAAGCAGCAAAGATGAAGACGAAATTATCTAATCCTTACTGTTGACAGAACCAAAAACAAAAGTAGGTGGTGGAAACAGTTGGTTAAATTTATCGAGAGATGGAGCAGACACAGTTAAAGTAACAGAATGGAACAAATCACCTAGTTCACAATGGCAAAACATTACTGATTTTTAGAGTACTTCCAACCATCACTGTATTGAATGACTAGTCAAGGGGTGTCAGAACCTCAGAAGATATCAAATAACATGTATACATGAATTTATCCACAAAACAGTGGTTTCTTTTGTGTGTGTGTGTGTTACGAGTTAAAGAACCACACCATAGAGGAAAATTAAATTAACATAACGTGAATCAAAGTTCTAAATTTTGGATCTGACATTCTCATAATTAGGAAAATAAATGGAAAGACTACAAAATGAATGGTAGTGAAAGTCAAAAGAATAAGTGCAAGGAATACATTCTTAATGCATGTCTGAGTAAAGAAGTAATGAAAAAAAAAGGACATTTGTTGAAACACTAGTGCTCATGGACAGTGGTGGATTAACAGGAGGGCAAATGGAAATCCCCCAAAATTTTAAGCTAGGATAGTGTATGTAAAGTGTTGTTAAAAAAGGAAGAATTATTAAAAAGAGAACAAATTTTTAAAAAAACGTTTACTTTTAAATTTTATTAAATTCTTAAATCAATATTTATACTGTTGAAATAAGATCAATAGTTAAAATGTATATATACAAAAAAATGGAATTTGAGTATAAATATACACATATCTGTACAACAAAAATAATATGCATGAAGAAGCTCCATAGTATTCAGTTCTGGGGCACTGAGATGTCTTAATCCACCACTGCTCATACGGTTTACTACATATGAAATATATGTAGTATATATATTGATGGAGGGCTATAATATAATGATTACATTATAGGCTGGCATAATACATGTTAACACATATGGGTGGGAGTTTTGTTCAAGGTTGGGCTCATGTACAAAATGTTCTGGCAGTTGTACAAGGTAATAGCTGTCAATTTTGTATACAGGTAAGTAGTGTTTCTGAAGCAAAAAACTGTTACACAAACTGATAGTTAAACCTCACTTAGATACTGTGTACATTTGTATTTTTATCTAACAAAGGATACTGACTTATTCAATTATTGTAAACACTTCAAAGGAAGGTTACTAGAATGGTTTTGGTGATAAAAGGGTTATCTTATAAGGATAGGTTAAGATTTTATACTTTCTCTTGAGATGATCTTATTTAGGTTTTAAGGATATCCTGGTAGATTTATAGAATGAAGGCCACATTTCTTTGTGCGGCATTCTCAAGATAACAGGACAAGAGACTATAAGTTTAAGATTTGGCAAAAAACAAACTGAGCTCCAGTTATCCCAATTTAATTGTTTTTAAGATTAACAATGTGAGTAGCTTATGGAATAAGTTGCCATCAACATCAGTGAACACTGGCACTTTACTGAAGTTTGATAATAGAAGCATTCATTATTATTGTAAAAATAATCAGTTAATTTAAATTTTCACTTTTCTCTGGGATAGGTCTGCAAAGATGCTTGGAAAGTCCAAGAGTCCCTTGCTGTCCATATGTTAAGTCTCCGACCAACTCATATGGTTAGCAGTACTTAAACTTCACCACATTATTATACAATACAAGCATAATAAATTTATTTTAAGCCTGCACATAATCAAAAAATTAGTGTTGCAGCCACATAATATGTGAGCATATCATGTTTTTCCACCATTTTCAATAACATAATTTTTTTTTTTTTCATTTTGTCTGCTTCTATGCAGCTATGGTATGAAACACTTGGTCCAGAAATCCAATGAAATTTTGTTATACTTCTAGGTGCCTTTGTATATTTGTTGTTCTCATAACAAATAATAATTAACACTTATTTCACAAGCAAAAATGTGTCCATCTCCTTTCACTAATTGGAGGTGGCTGCATATTCCGGCTGATGAATGCTGTGAAAGAATGAGAAGTAACATAGAGATGTTATTTTAAAAGGAAGAATACAAGGTTACTTACCAGTAGGGGGTTTTGGTGATTTTTATATAATGAAAATAACAAAAAAAAATTCACACACCATTGGATTACACAGTCAAAAACTAGTAGATTTACAGTGCAAGTTCAAATATGTAATTAATAATTAATGAAAAAACAATTAAAAATCATACACGTAAATTGACCTTTCTCACCACGCAAACCTAACATTGGAACAATGACATCAAATTATCACTACCTGGTAACCTGAAACTGCATGAAACCTGTGTCAAGGCAAGATAAAATGTAGTCCCAATAAAATCCATCAATTTCAAACTCATGTGCTTGAACCGATATTATAAATGAAAATTGTCAGCAAACAAATATTAAAAATGAAATATGAACTTATCTATATACCAATGAAAGTGAAGGAGAGAGATTGTATTCACAATGGGTTTAAACTTGAAATATCATGATAACATATAAGTACCAGTTGTAAACTCCACCCTTTCAACATCATTTCTTGATGTAATGGACAAATCATAGCATCAAGTTCAAGATGTTTTCCAAATATACAATTGAAATACAAAAGCAAATGTTTGTCTATGAATTATGAAGGAAATTAGTAATAATAAGTGTGAGCATACTATGACATTAATAAAAATTTTATGAGCATAGGTATTAACATAACATAGAAAGTGCTAGTATGAAAATCATTTAAACATGTCAGGTAGTAAAGATTATGAATCTAATGTATTATGTTATTTCTAACAATGTGTTCTCTAACATGACACTGTCATGTGAAACTTAAAACCATCATCCTTGGCAGTATAACAGGTGGCTCATAGGTGTAATTGTCAGGTTGGACTTCACACAACTTACAAATGTATTTATTTTAAATCCAAGTTATGCATTTGTGAGTTAAGCACACAAGTCACTAACTTGAGGAATTTATGTGTGGAATATAGAACTCACTCAGAGACAGTTGTAATATAAACACAAAGTAATTTCTATTACAAGCTATTGATTAGTTCCTCTACATCAAAACTTCCAGAGTTATCTTCAAATAATCCACAATCAAAACTATCAAACTATTCATTTTGCATAGTGATGTGTTCATTAACCAAACCTTCAACTATGTTCATTAACTCTTTCTGCATGGGCTTGGTCCCTGGGAATGACCACATAACCCTTTTGTGCTTGTTATAGTTTTTATGCTATAACTTTTAAATCAGTAAGCAAATGTTAACAAAATATGGTACATTATCAGTAAACATTACAATGGTTTCATATGCAAAATATAAATTTTTTTTCATTAAGTCTTAAGGTTTGTAAAGCAATATTTTCTCATGCCTTTTTTTTTCGTATGTTGCCTATCTAACATGCAAAGTAATTTTCATTTTAAGATAAAAAATACTTTTATGCAACAGAAAATTTTGAAATTTTACATGCAAAATCTTTATAATGTCCAGATAGTTACCAAGTGTTTCTTAAGAAAAACTATATTTCATCTGTTATTTTCAGTAATGAATCTGTACAGGTTCAGTAGATTTGACCAATTTCATAACCACCATAACAAATTAGAAAATAAATATAAATTATGCCTCTTTCATTCTAGAATGAACACAAATTATAACACAAAAACACTCCCTTATATACATTTACTTCTATATATTACATGAATAACCAATCAGAAGCTCAGAATGTCCCCCTAGTGGTTTTCTCAGTCTTTCTAACATGGCTAGCACCATTTATTTCATCTGAACCAAGATTTCAATGGGGTAGGTTGTGTCTTTAGTCTGCTCAAAATTTCATTTTTTTTTTTAAGAGTAAAATACATCCAAGCTTGATAAATTATAGTGGAACTCTATGGTACTGATGTAGTAATTTATAATTTTTTGTTATTCAAAAGTATATATATAACCTAAAAAAAAAAAGTATTTTGTTTCATATCCTATACGTGCAAAATTTTTAAAGGCTTAGCAACCTACGTCAAACAGCAACCAAGTACAAAGGTCGTAACTAGAAGAGATAATTGTTTGCTTTACTTCTTTATTTACTATTCCACGTTTTAAGAAAAATAAGTTTAAGAACTTATTTCAAAATAGCAATAATCTATATACATATATAATGTATAATAATTAAAATGTGACTATATTTTACAAAATACTAGTCGACTAAAATACAGCCAAGACAAGTTACTTTGTACAGACCAAGACTAAGTTATTTGATACGGTAACACGAGTGCACGTGAGCCTCATTGTTGTAACTTCTGTATTGTTAGCCAGGCACGGGTCAAAGGTCAATATAATAAAAATAATAAATATATATAAATGTATAATGTTATGAGATTTAAGCTATTTCGTGTAAACATTTATGTTTTCATGTTATAATTTGTGTTAATTCTATAATGAAAAAGGCATAATTTATGTTGAATTCCTTATTTTTGAAGGTGGTTGAGAGATCGGTCTAATCTATCAAACCCGTACAGAGATTAATTACTGAAAATAACAGATAAAATAGTATTCTTAAGAAGCATTTGATAACTATCTGGACATTATAAAAAATTCACATGGGATTTTCAAAATTTTCTGAAGCATATAAGTATCTTTAATCTTAAAATGAAAATTACTCTGCATGATAGATAGGCAAGATGAGAGAAGAAAAAAAAAGGCATGAGAGAAACATTGCTTTACAAACCTTAAGACCAAATTAGATATTTTGCTTATGAAAGCATTGCTGATAATATGCCAATTTCGTTAACATTCGCTTACTAATTTAAAAGTTTTAGCATGAAAATTATAGCAATCACAAAATGGTTATGAGGTCATCACATTGACTAAACCCATATTGAAAGAGTTATGAAATTAACTAATGGATCATCCTAAAATTTAAATTATAATCTACAATTAGATACCAAACTTATTGATATGCATTCATAAAATATTAGTTCAATAAAATTTTGAATACGAGTCTACAAACACAATGACATGGCCTTTGACCCGTGACCATAGAGATAGGGTTAAAGGTGATTCTTCTCTAAAAGTCTAATCTATTTATTCATTCCTTTCATCACTTTCACATTTTTCTGCTTTTATATATATGTGTGTGTGTGTTTGTGTACACATAAAAATCACACTCTTATTTAATATACAATCAAGATTGCCATCATTCATAACCCTTTTATTGTAGCAAACATTCTTTCACTCCAGCCATACCCGACGATATAACATAAAACAAGCTGTTACCAAGCCAAATTATAGTCTGTTCACAATCTCCATTCATAATTTTTTGACATGCTATTGAGTCGAACTGGGTAGACATATCTATTTATCAGTTTATGCATTATGTAATATGCACCACAAAGTTTACTACATGGCTTTATTTCTACACATTCAGTGGCTAAAAAAAAATTATAAATGGTTCTATAGTTTTGTTTGTGTGTTTTCAAATAGAAAATGTTTCTGGATCCAATGAAACTACCCAGATCAAATTAGAACACTGGGAGCTATAATTTGATGTATCACTGATCCTTATTGGTACAGCCAACTTGAAAACATCCTGTTCACTGCCAAATGGTGGAGGAAAGGTTTACTGATCCTTGTAATTTTCTTAAGGACAATTTACAACTAGTGGGGTTAAGGTTAACTTGAAATAAATTGTGAAAACTCAGCATGAAATAGTACTGTGGATATTTTTATTAGTTGTTTGGTGTACAATAATTAGTATTTTTTTTATGGGAAATTTATATATTCTCAACTTCAACTTTGCATTCACACACTTCTGTGGGCAGGAACTATAATTCTCTGGGATCCCCTATTACTAGATCAAAACCTTTAGTCTTTCTCAGTCCTACTTGGATTTTGCTAATCTAAGTTTAAAAATAGGCCATTCCTTTTGGCAACAACAGAAAGATGACAATAAAAGCCACTAACTTACTATTTCATCCCACTGGTGGGAGTCACTGCAACAGAAAAGCTATTGATACAAATATCAACAGTTTAAATTAGTTAAAATAAATGATGTTAGTGATCATGAACCAATTGATAAAAGTAGCAGTAGCAGGGTAGAATATCGACAGATACTTGTTGGGACAGCCTTTTCTTAAGACTAATCTAGATAACCTTAAAAGGGGTCTATCTTGCCTCATTTTGTGTCTTTAAAAGCCAGACTTGGGAAGACTATAATATAAAAAAGTATAATCGCAAAAAGGCACGAAAAAATACTCAAATGAATTAATCAATTCATCACAGTTTGAATATACATACTACAGTGTGCATTGTGTGCACTATGGTAGATGTACTAATTGATAGCATACAGTTGTAATAAATGTAGGTAATCAGCTATAGTAAAAATGTTTGTGTGATCATGCATCTTGGATCTCCCAGCCATTAGTACAATTTTGTCAGTGTCACCAGCATTATCGTGGTTTCAGGTCAGACATCCAGGAACTTTGCTCTCCCACAATACAATGTCCACATATCAACAAGGTGAAGAGGCAAACAAATAGCTGGACTAATAATGGCTGGAGACGGCTTGAATCGGTAATGAAGAAAAACTTTAATATAACCGCAAATGTACAACGTTTCGACAAGGTTTTGTCATCATCAGGTACAAGTAATTTACACTGACACGGATATATATATACAGTATTGAACAAAGAAGTCACATGACCGGAACTGTTGTGAAACTTAGAAGAGGTATCTAGGCACCCCGGTGTGTTGGTTTAGAGTAGGGTTGTTTTGTTCAATTAAGATGGATTCCTTGATTTTTCGTTTGTTTATGTTGGATTCTTTGTTTAAAATGACTGTG
>NW_013668429.1:6368-9070 GCF_000517525.1 Limulus polyphemus | reverse complement strand
TTAATTTTTTCATTTATGTAGTCCGTTGAACAGTCTTGTGGCTGTGGTGGACTAAGGTGAAATTTTGTACACTTGCCTGCTGTCTGGACTTGTATTTGTAACAAATATATGTGTTTGTGATGAACTTTTGTTGTTCAAACTTGCAAATATGGTGAAAAATTATTGTGTATTCAATTGCAACAACACTAAGCTGAAAACACCTCAACTTTCCTTCTATATGATATCCAGTCCTCCAGCTCTCCTTAATAGTAAGCATAAAGCAAACACTTGTGGAATTAGATTCCGAGTCTAAAATAGTCTTAAGACAATTTGTTGATATTTGTTTTAAAAACTAGTTCGACCTGGTACTTTACTTTTTAGTGCATGTTTTCTCACAAAAATAAGCTACTGAAAAGGAGAGAAAAGTGTTATGGTTGAAAGCTTCCAACCACGGAACACAGGAAGCAATAGGAAAGCTGTGGGGGTCAAAGTCCAACTATAAAAATGTGTGTTCAGCTCATTTTATATAATGTAAATGTTATCTTCCAATTTTTTTTAACACAAAGTAATTATTTACATCTGGGTTCTGCACACTGGGCCATTCTGTCGGGTTGTTGATCCAAGAGTTGGCAGGGTGCTGGTAAGGACAAGAATGAACCCCAATTAATTGTAACTTTACTTAATACCTCGCTAATGCCTCAGCCAACAACTTCTCCACATATTGATAACACATTGTAAATTTTAATTTGACTATCAAACAATAATATATGAAGGGGAATTGAATAATTTGAACAGCAGCTTCAGCAGTAACACATGCATACAGTAGACCTATATGAATTGCATAGACACAGCTGTATCCACTTCACTATTGTTTGCCCGTTTGTCAAGATGTCGATCACATTACCAGCCAAAATCACGACTGTGACGTCATCAAGAATTGCCAGTCTTATTGGTGTCAATAGCCACTTTGTAAAACACATTCATCTTATGATAAGAAAAGCTGAGAATCCAGTCATTTATCTAGTAACAACAATCATCCATTTGTCTATGCAACTACGCACATTGTTTTTGTGCCACTCATATTCGTTGTCATAGACATACAATGTTTTCACTTTCAAAGTTTTAGTTTCCATCAAACGTGTACAATTTACTTATTTCTCAGACAGCTTAAAAACTCATTCGAGTTTTCAAATTCAGATCACTTTTTTATACTTTCTTCTTCGATTCTCCCATTATTAAGCGGAATTATCTAATACTTATAATAATACTTGTGTGGAAATCAATTTATATGATAATTCTAAAGATCTTCCTCGCTAGGCTTAATAATAATAGTATTATTCTTAGTACTACTACTAGTATTTGTATTACGCAACAGATATAAAAATGATAATTCTGCAAATAAATGTTCAATAAATAATCTTTATTATAGTAATAGAGTCGCATTAAAATACTTACAATTCTAACTTTCCGCTCTTTTCCCAGTTCCTTTTTAAATCAATTTGACCTAATACTGACACAGCCATACCAACTAATAACTACAAACCGGCATAGGTAAAGAAAACGACATAAGAAGTTTGTGTGCGAGCGCTCCCTACACTGGGAAATAGTATGTTGTTGTTTTTTAACTTAGTTTTTTCAGAAAATATCAGCTCTTCTAAAAACTGGCAAAGAAGTATAATTCAAAAAATCCATGAGCAGTTAGTAAATTTATGTAACGAAAATAATAGAAAGACTTTATACCTGACTAGTATTCTTATTCGCAAATTATCAAAATTGTCGATCTGAAGATTTTAAAATATATAAATATAAATACAGTCATGAAGAGTTTTGAAACATTTCGAATTCATAAATGTGAGGGCTCATTTAGCGGTACATATCACAGATCTCCACTTTTACATATTTGATTTATATAGCAACTATAAATTATATTATATTAATTTTATGGAGGGCGTGCCTCTAGACCCCCCCCCTCCTCCCTAGATTGAGCTGCCTTTGGCAGCACAGAAGCTGCTTTTAGCAGCTCCTTATACTTTCAACCTCTCATTCTAAAATCTGCAGGTCTAGCCAAGTACCCCCACATTGCAACTCCTTCCTACACCACAGATTACAACAGTAAAAGTCAAATCCTACAATTCAGTCAGAAACAACTAGCCCAAATGTTGGTGGTGTCTGTTGTTGATTGGTCGCCTTCTTTCTAGGCTATTAGTTTAAAATTAGGTACAGATGTGCGCCGATAGCTCTTTGGTAACTTTTCATGATATTGCAAAACAAAGAAACTTTACGATTACTCTGTTTGCATGGCGTAAACAAACGACTCTAAGCCCATGCTTCGTAGTTCATTAGCAAAATGAAACACTGAACAATAACTATATAAACTAGCTAGCTAATTTGCACAGCAATAATATAGTACTTTCTAGGATATTATGAATCCTTTTGAACAATAAACTAGCTGGTTTGTACAATAATAATATCAAACTTTCTAAAGCATTGTGACTTCCTTCTGAACTAGCAAGTAGCTTTGTACTCGATAAAGCTGGTATAAGCTTACATCACATTTATATAACTTAAAGCTACTAGGGACTTTTGTTACTTATCACCTTGTCTGTTATTAGAGCTTATTTAAGTAGTTCATTCAGTGTGTATTACATTTACTTTAACTGTATGCTATTGTTACGTTTCTGGTCGTTAGTTAATTTTCCGTAAAAATTATTTCCGAAGAAACT
>NW_013668429.1:2626-6272 GCF_000517525.1 Limulus polyphemus | reverse complement strand
GTCTCACGTGTTCGACTCAACTGTCCTTATCTATCTCTCTCTGCAGTTCAATTACACATTACATTACATGTTGCCGTCACTTCTTACCGGTCTTATATATACAAGAATACCGCATATCTAGTAACCTTTCGAGACTTCAGGAAGGGACGTGAACGTTCGAGATTATGACGTGTTACTAGCGTCACTGCCCCTTCCTTAGTTTAAGGATAGATAGTATAATTTACATTATACCAATAAATAATTAACAGTAACTTAATTAAATGTACAGAATTTACAAATACAAAATTAAAATACAACAAAGTCTCTTAATTTTTAGAGGACGTTTCTTCTTTCATTCTGGTCTCCATCTCATTGGATTCTGCTTCACATGGGACTCATCTGCTCCATCAGGAAATGTCCCATTATCGATAGCAATCACATTAGTGGTAGTAACGTTATTAACGGCTTCACTGTTTTCCCTCTCAAAACCGGGTAGAGTTTCTTCTCCAACAGCGGCTTTTTCAGGTAACACGTCTTCAGCAGCATCATTTGTTCCTTTCTACATTTCATTCCAACTGAAATGTCCTGGACCGTGATAACGCCAAAGCCTGTTGGCATGCGCCACCTTCGGCTTATCTCGCCGATCACATTTTATTTGGAAAGTCACGTCTGAGAGACAATCCACTATGTCATATGGGCCTTCCCATGGAGAAGACAACTTAGGAGACTTCCCTTTGGTCTTCCTGGGATTATACAACCACACCTTGTCTCCTGGTACAAAGCTGACTTTCAATTTCTAAATATCATAAATCACTTTAATGATATTTGATCTACTCAAGCATTTTAATTCCTGGTCATAAAAATAGTGGTTAAACTGACAAATGAATACATAATTGCAAGCAGTTTTTTTCTTCATCATATAGTAACAGCATTCGTCATATGCTAGTGTGGGGCTGATGTAGGCTATTACACACTCCACACTGAAACAGTACTGATTTGATTTAACTGGCATCAATATCCAGTATAACATCAGATAAGCTAACTTTGGAGCATCAAAGAAGACAGATTTTAGTAATTGAAATGATTTTATACAATCATCAGTCTGTGTAAAATGTGGCTTCACTTTACCTAATGCTCAAAATGTTGTGCAATTGTTTAAAAGTTCGACACAATGTATTTATCATATGGTGCATAGCTGAAAAATCTCTGAACTTCCTTCTTGATTGTAGATTTGGACTAGCTTACCACTGCTTTGATTTTAACAGAATCTATAGACACTCCAACGCTAATCCCTATATGTCCAAGAAATGCTATATTTCCACATAGGGTAGTTGATATGGTAGAAATTAGGAAACATCTGCCAAAGTAAGTAGCTAAACTAGTTTCAGTTTCTTCTCTCTTACACAGTGTACTGGTTACTCCAGTCAGTATATTTAAAGCTTATCTGCTGTAGTTACAAATCATAACTGGGATGTATCTGGCTCTCAAAGATAACTTTTTGAGCAAATGTGACTTGTTTTTAGCAATAAATCTGTGTTTTAACATTGTTTTAACCAAAGCATTAGCTGGTAGTGCAACCTGAGATTGTATTCACAGTGTACCATGAATCATTACATATTAGTAAACATTATAATGGCACCATATATTCACATTTGCGCAGATCATTGCCATAATACACATTCTGGTTGACACTTTATGGTTTTACCACAAAGATGCAGTGCATGAGCTATACTGGTAGATAACTTTTGCAGGATATGTAAACCTAAATTGCCAATACTTGAGCCAAGATCTGCTACTAATCTCTTGCATACTTAATGATGGCACCAATACTGATTCTGATCCAAGTTTCTCCATTCACTGTAATCTGACAACTTTTCATGAGAAGAAAATGTGTTTATTGATCACAGTGGTAGTTTACACGATAGTGACTGATACCCCATGTAACAAAGAAGTTTTAGCTGCATCTATATCAAATAAAAACTTTACCTCATGCCTGGGAAAAATTCACCAATCTCATCTGGCCCTGTAAAAATCACATGTAAAGAAACAATCAGTGGTTGTTTTCTTTCAGATTAATAGCCATACATGATAAAAACTTGCAATTTTAAATTAGCATACCTGTCAGTATTTATAGCCTATAACTTCCTTAAACATGTTGTTGACTATTTGGTCTGTTGTGAGAGTGTTTGGGTTCAAGTGCAGATACAGAGAAATAACACCTATGAAACAAATGACGGATACATCCACAATTACAAAAGGCATTTTTTCGGTCCTTATATACATCCAAATTTACACCACTATCTGCATCATCAGCATAGTTGGTGTGGCCAGTTCAAGGTATTGCTGCCACTCAGGCTGAACCAAGCTACTGTATGGCATTTGTGGATGTAGTACTATTTATTACAGTTACATCTAATGTACATTTAGCACATTCAGATACTGTGTGATCTAGTGAAGCCACTGCAGCTACCTTTGCATGTTTCTTTTGCTTTTACAGTATGGTCAAAGTAACTAAGTTATACCTCATTAATATAGTGTTACAACAGCGGATGTCACGCGATGCTGGGAGCATGCACGCTGGAGTTTCTGGAAGGATCATGAATTTTCTTAGCAACTCTAGTTTGTTCGAGGCACCCTATTTTTCATTATATAAGCCTGGTGAGAAAAACCAGCACGATGACATAGATAGATAGATTGAAGATAGAGATAACTGAGTCAAGCAAACAGTAAGCACTGTAAGTAAAGTGTTTGAACCACTGTGATTTATAGCATGTGTTATAAAGGTTGTTAATTTAAAAGTGACTGTGGAAATTCTGTGTATTACAAAGTTGTATCGAGAAAGAATAAACTAGTTTTAATTAAGAAAGGACTTGTATCACTGACATTCCTCAGAAAGAATTTATACCAGAAATTAACAAACGAGCAGATACGCAACAATAGATACAACTTCAGTTAGACATATTTCTAATGACAAAGTAATGTCACATAAAATCACTAGGGAGTCTTTACACAATCTTATTAACTAGGATGCCTCTTTGATTGTCTACTACTATGACAGGGTATGCATTAAAGTGTAAGAATTGCTTCACATTGGTCTACACAGTAAACTTTATAGCCACCAAGTTTATGAGCCTGATATTCTACTAGGTCGATTTGGTGATGTGACTCCATGACAATGGCTTTCCAGTTACAGAATTTGGTAAAGTTCTAGATATTTTGTGGCTTCTAATGCCAGTCCATCCAAACTAAACAATAAATGCTGTTCTCGTTAATTTTTGGGTCCCACCATTCCAATTATATACATTGAGTGGTCACAATTAAATAGACACTTAATTTTTCGTTATTTAACTGATTTATGCTAACTAATTTGTGTTCACAAAGCACTATATAAATGAAAATGGTCCGCTACAACATGCCTAGAACTCAAGGTTCTCTCGAATTGTCAGATTTTATTAGAGGAAGGATGGTTGGTCAAGCAGATGGTGAAATAAGCCAGCGGCAAATTTCGCAGAATTGGGAATCCCGCTTTCGGCAGTCAACAGAATCATCGTGCAGTTCAGGAAACATGGCAAGGAAACAACTGAGCAGCGTCTGGGTCGTCCTGGTCCATCGAAGAGGACAAAAGGGCTGTCAAGAGGAGCATCGAAATGGATCCCGGATTAATGAC
>NW_013668429.1:0-2256 GCF_000517525.1 Limulus polyphemus | reverse complement strand
CGAGCTTAGTGGAGTGCATTGGAAACATAAATTTTGCGAAATGCATCGAAATATTGGAGGAAGGAATTTTGCCATTTTATTCCTCGGGTTTCGTGGACAAAAACAACGTTGTTCCAGGAAGATGGAGCATCATGTCACACTGCTAGAAACACCCAAAAGTGGCAGGAAGAAAATGGTATCCAGAAGTTGCCCTGGCCGAGCCAATCTCCTGACATGAACCCCATCGAAAACCTCTGGGCCATACTCGACCGGTAAGTCAAGAAACAACGAAAAAAACCAACTTCGAAGAGCGATCTACTCCAAGTTTTGAAGCAAGAGTGGGCGAAAATCCCATTATCTAAAATTGATGAGATGATTCTCACAATGCCCCAAAGGTTCAACGAACTCCACGAAGCGAAAGGAAGATCTACTAGATATTAATTAAATTATAAATATATCAATTAATGTGAATATGACTGAAAAATTACATTTTTTTCTGAAAAGGTGGTGTCTATTTACTTGTGACCACGCTGTATACATGGCAAAACCCCTTAACCCTAAGTGCACAAATGGGAGTCCAATTGCACCTGCCACTACCTTTCACAAGGTATTATGTATTTTATGTCAGAATTATGAACTATTCATTTTACCCTACATTGCTGATTTAACAATAGTTCATAGTAGAGGAAGTATGATAAACAATATACAGGGATACTTATGCAAATACAATACGTAAACTGTATAATGGGCAAAATTATTTTTATTCTTCACGTGAACATCGCCTTTCACTTCAATTTGTTAATCTGTGTCAGAATGATACCATCAATTCACAGACACATTTCGAGTTCAAATATGTTTGTAGCACATCTTACTTTTTGTATACGAAAGATTTATACATCTTAATACAACTTTGTCATCCTTCTTGTAACACATAGTAAACTCGGAATTATAGTCAATATTCCTTCCCCAATATAGGGTTGGTCAAATGGACCAAGTCTGTGCACATTCGGTTAAGAAAGTGATCAACATTTTTCTTTAGTGAGTCTCTATAACATGGAGGTATAGTATGTTTCCTTTTGATACTTCCTAGTAGTTGTTAAAATGGCAACCTACCATCGTATAAGTTATGATCTAAAAATTACTGTGCAGTTGATGCCAACAATAGGTATCAGCTTCTCTCTAATGGATGAAGCTCTTAAATTCTTTGGAATGCTAAATTCCTACTCTTGTTCACTTGAGATTCATTGCTATGGAAACAATGACATTGCTGGACAAAGAAAAACTTTGGAAAACCAAACATCAACAAGTGTTTAACAGGAAGAAAAAGGTATGTCAAGATTATGCATAGGCAGGTGAACATGGAGACACGCATTAACACATTTCCACTGTTGTGAAACTATGATCTGGAAAGTCTTAAGTAAGGTTTAAAAAATTAGATAACTAAAAATTGAATAGACAGTAAATATTACAATCATGAAATTAAAAGTAAAAAAATTATTGTGCATTTATAATTCTCTGAATTAAGATGATAATAAGTAATTGGAATTGAAGTAATATTAAAATGGTTTTTAACCACGTTATTAATTATTTAAGATGATTACTTTTCAATTTGATATACCATAATTATATGTTGTCATGATGAACAAGCAATAAAAATTTTTTGCAAAAATTAAGTATGATGTAGGTGTTGCGTCAGGGGGTCACGTGACTATTGTCACGCCGCCTATTTTCTAGAACTATCCTGTACCTTGGCGAATGCTCTAGCATTTACTAGATATAGGTTAGTTTGGTATATATAAGAGGGTGACAACGGGACGGGACAATAATATGTGTGTGTAGACAGTGAGTAATTGATCTGCAGTCAGAGAGTATTATTGAGCACGTTCGTTGTTATAGCGTTTGTTTTAGCGCGATTGTTGAAATTAAGTGTATCGTAAAGTTATATTCGGAAAGAATAAACCAGTTTTATTAAGTAAGGACTTGTGTCGCTAAAGTTTCATCAGAACGAATTTACGGGAAATCAATTAACAAACGGAGACGTAACAAATTGGTGTCAGAAGTGGAACGAAAAAAATGGAAACGAAAGGCGGAAAATCAAACTACAGCTTAGCAGACTTGATGGCAGCAATACAAGAGCAGCAAAAGAAACAAGAAGAACGAGAAAAGAAACAAGAAGAGAGAAAACAGCAGCTGCAAGAAAACCTGCAACAGTGGCAGCTCGAACAACAAAATAAACAAGAAGAAAGATTACAGCAGCTGTTTGAGGAAAAAGAAAAG
>NW_013668428.1:159473-160927 GCF_000517525.1 Limulus polyphemus | reverse complement strand
GTTGTCTCTCTTCTTGTTCTTTTGCTGTTCTTGTATTGCTGCCATGAAATCTGCTAAGCTGTAATTTGATTTGCCGCCTCTCGTTTCCATCTTCTTCTTTTTTTTATTTTTATTTTCTATCCCACTTCTGACACCAATTTGTTACGCCTCCGTTCGTTAGTTAATTTTCCGTAAAAATTCTTTCCGAAGAAACTTTATCGATACAAGTCCTTTCTTAAATAAATCTGGTTTATTCTTTCTGAATACAACTTTGCAATACACATAATTTTCACAGTCACGCTATAACAAACGCTATAATTCACAACAAACGCCTCACGTGCTCGACTCAACAATATGTCTCTCACTGTCCGCAGTTCAATTACATTGTTACCGTCAATTCTTGGCGGCTTATATATATACAATACTCCCGCATATCTAGTAGCCTCTCGAGACTTCAGGAAGGGACTTGAACGTTCTAGAAGTTCATGACGTGTTACTAGCGTCACGTGACTTCCGCTGTCGTAACAGTAAGAATACATGAAACAACAGATAAAATATGAATAGTTATCAAAAAGCGAGAAAGTTATAACTAGCGGTCCGGATCGTTAGTAGGAGCTCCTCCCTTCTTGGGGCTCTGCCTTGAACATTTTATTTTTTGTACTATAATGTTTTTCATTCACATTATATTAATGACGAAAATATATATCATAAGTTATTAGTAGTTTGGTATCGTAACTAACCGATCTAAACAGTGAGTTTACGTTTCATTGTAGTAGTGTTGCTTGTTTGTTGAATGGTCAGCACACAGCTACATAATGGACTGTCTCTGATGTGTCCAGCAGAGAGGGTTGGCCCCAGGATTTTAGAGTTATAAGTTCTCTAACTTGCCGCTGAGCCACTGTGAATCTCTAGTAGAAATGGACATAGGGGTTTTTTGTTTGAGTTTGTTTGTTTTAACGCAAAGATAAACAATGGACTCTCTGCTCTCTATTCAGCATGGGGAATCAAATCTCAGATTGTAGCTTAGTAAGTCAATAAACTTACTGTAGTGACCCAATGGGGGGGACCGGGTATAGGTGTTCAAGAATAGAAACCATAGTTATTAGACTACTGCGAACATCCAATTGATAGATTTAAAACCTCAGTATGATTGTTAAACTATGCTTAACAATAAGTATTATAATTAACGTGGTTTGTTTTAGGCCTCTACGCTAAAATAGTCAAGAAAGATTATAACTCTAAAAGTGTTTGTGTTTTCTTATAACAAAGCCACATCGGGCTATCTGCTGTGTCCACTGAGGGGAGTAGAACTCCTGAGTTTAGTGTTCTAAGCCCGAAGACTTACGGCTGTCCCACCGACTAATTCTAAAAAGGGAGAGAAAAGTCCTTCATCAACTAGCCAGGCCGCGTTTTTTTGTTTTTGTTCAACTTAGAGCATGATGGTCGGAAAAACAAAATACGCGGCCTAGCTAACT
>NW_013668428.1:152953-159452 GCF_000517525.1 Limulus polyphemus | reverse complement strand
GTAGAACTCCTGAGTTTAGTGTTCTAAGCCCGAAGACTTACGGCTGTCCCACCGACTAATTCTAAAAAGGGAAGAGAAAAAGTCCTTCATCAACTAGCCAGGCCGCGTTTTTTTGTTTTTGTTCAACTTAGAGCATGATGGTCGGAAAAACAAAATACGCGGCCTAGCTAACTAATGAATGAATATCTGTTGTAAAATTATTTTACCAATGCTATAAGTGTAGCTACCAGTTTGACCGCATATTTTGATTTCATTCCTTTAAGTCACACTCTCGATCCTTTTTTGGCCGCACCTTTATTTTTCACACCCAAGGTGTTTTTGATTAGACATCATGACTTTTTGTCAATACACACCAACAAACCACAGAAAGTAAGAAAGTGATACATGACTTTTTTCAATACACACCAACAAACCACAGAAAGTAAGAAAGTGATACTCGATGGTAACCATCATTAGCTTTAGGATCGCAACCCTATTTTTCGGAACAGACCTATACTTTACAGAACCAACCAGGTTCTTTAAGTTATATGGTGGTAGTTTTCCTTTCTAAAACATTATTAATAAATTCCTTTAGAGTAATCCCATGCAATCTAGATTAACAGTTTCTTGTCATCATACGCATTTACTCGGTGCAGCCTATCAAGCATCATTATTTACGCTAATTACTTAAGCTTATATCACGTGACGCTAATCGATCTTTAATTAAGAAAATTTCATAAAACTTAGCAAATTTGTTCTTAAATATTGGCAATGAATAATAACCGTCCACCTGTATAATTCTTTTAAAAACTTGAGCTAGAAACTGCTATCAAATATCACTAGTTAGGGAAGTTTTGTTTTTCTGACAAAGTGGTTAGCTTTAGGAATGAATTGCTGTCGCTAGTAGTAGAGACCAGCACTTTATAACAGTTGGATTCATGATGTTATAAAAACACGTAGGTTCAAGAAGTATTGCTAGAAATGAATAAAAACCCTATAACGCTTTCGAAAGGTGGACCTTTCTTCTTCAGTTTCCCCTGAAGGAGAAAGGTCCACCTTTCCAACGCGCTCGGGTTATAGGTTTTTTATCCATTTCTATAACAGTTGAAGATGGGAATAAATGATTTCCTGAAAAATAGAGAGAGAATTTTATTTCTCAGAAATAGTGTGCAAGGAAAGCCTTGGAAAAGCAAATGGTTCCTGCTGCCCATAATGTTATGTTAAAATGGAAACTATTAACTGCATTAAAAACATAGTTTTTATTATTGTACATGTGTATGATAAAAAAAGGTAAATCACGTTAAAAACACTAGCGCTGTCGAGAGGTTAACGTGTCTTTTATTGGTAATAAAAAGAAAAGGAAGAATAGTGAAAATGTAGCTATTTCAACTTCGATGTAAAACCTGTTGCTAATGTAGCTATATAAATATAATAGTACTGTCTGTTTAATGTCCATGTAACTACTTCGCAGAGTGTGGATGGATCTTCACCAAATTTGGTATGGAGATTCATTAGGGCAATGGGGAGATACATACAAATTTTTAGCTTTGTATTTTGCGGTTTTTATGATTTTGCGGTTTTTACAATTACATTACAAGGAAAGCAAATTTTCCTGTCCTAAGATAACCTTTCATTAATCATGAATTTCCATAACTTCTGTCCAGGAGACGGGTACTCCAGCTGATAGTTAATAATTATAATCATAGTTAATAATAATCAAGTTTAGAATGAACTGTAAAACATACCTAAAACTGTAGCCACTAATTTACAACTTAGTCATACAGTTTCAGTCTAACTAAAGTAACCACTCTTTAAATTGAGAGGCCACCTTGTTTCTTCAAGAAATATATAGTGGATCCATATATGCCTTTCTAATTACTGAATATTTTGCATTACTACTTCATAAAAATTCGCGAAGAAGCTCTAAGATGACCTGTTTCTTTTGGCACGAAAGTACATAACACATGCAATCTGTGCCCTCTTCAACTAATACAAAAAGCGTTTGAAGAATTAAGTCTGAACAGAGAAGTTGAAAGCAACAGTCCACATGTACTTAGGTAAAGCTATCTCCATTTTACAAAAAAAGAGCAATATGGGAAGTTATTACAATCACTGTTGATTCTTCAAGGTAATATGAAATCTGATCAAGGGACATCAGAAAAGACTATGACGAGTAAAATAATTAATTGTTACAAAGAAAATGTTAATGACGTAAACGACATTCTCATAAAAGAACATTATGTGTGCCTCGTCTATCGGAATTGTTTAGTTGGTTGTTTTTAGAAGCGAGATTTATTGCGTCTATTTTGCTGTTCAATTATTCGGAGTTTATAGTTCGATTAGCTTTGTGAGGAAATTTAATAAGTTAGGCGTACATCTCGCAGTTTATAGTGAAATTTTGTATTTACAAAGATGTCTATATTTATATATAGATGTTTGCATAGCTTATGTCGAAATGTTTATTTATGAAACTAAGCCTACAAGTGAACGAGAATGTAACAAACATTGCTGAAAAAATTAATTAATTAGTTATAGTTACATGGATTCGACTTGTCATTGCTTTTGCCAAAATAACACCAGTTTTGAAATCATTTTTTAATATGTTATATTGTTGGAGGAGGGAAAGTCTTTTGGATTATTTGATAAAAAATAACCAAGTACAGTCTACATAACGATAATCGATCGATAAACAATAATAACTCACCGAGTAGTTGAATAGCAGAATAGACGTGATAACTCTCACTTCTAATACTGAACAACTTTTCTGACACTGAACTAACTGACTGACACTGAACTTACATCATACCCTTGTTCCTTACATATTACACGAAGCTTTTCGATTATTAACTTTCGTGAACTTTATTTTTATACAAGGAAGGAATGAGTAATTGTAAGCTGAACCTGATGATTTATTGGTTCTTCGGTTCAGTAGACGGAACATCAGCAGTAAATACAGTCTAAAAATGAAGTTACATAAAATAGTAATTTTTTAACTCATAGTCTTCTATATTTCTTTCAACTAGTACATAATACCAACTTTTACAAGTACATTCATCATAAAGGTTTGAAGTATAACCCCAATAAATATGGAATAAAACACATGCCTTGTTACCAACTATAGTTAAATATACTTTCTCTTGAACCAACAAACAATAAATCAAACTTCTATGTTCAATCAAATAGAAATATCTGATCAATGACGAAAATCCACTAATTCATTTCTGACACACAACAGTCCCGTAAAAAGTTTTTTCTTTTTCTTCCTTGCAAACAGTCGTTTTTGCTGGTTGTGTGTGATATTTTTCAGGAAAGAACATTGCCACAAGAAAACCTGTATAAAGAACAAAATAGGAAAAGTTACACAATTAAACAACAAAAACAAAGGCGTCGGAACCACCACTTTTACATATTTGACTTGTATAGCAAATGTAAAATCTGCATGTCTAGCCAAATACTCCCACTTTGCAACTCCTTCCTACACCACTGAAATAATATATTTATGTTTTCTCTGCAATAAAAATCAACCACTAATTTGTATATGACTGATCAATGCGATGACCTGAACTTCTGGTTTGATGTTATTGTATCTTAAGGTTACAGAAATTTCACTATGCAAACTTCTTGATCAACAGGGCCATGCATATCCTATATTTAACGTGAACCTTCACATTCAGATAATTAACACGTTATAGCAGTGATGGTTAAATCCCATTATTAAAGCTCACAAGAGTAGTCCAAGCGTTGGCGGGGAGTGCTGTTATCTACTTGCCTTCATTCTATCAGTTCAAAATTAGGAACAGATAGCTTTGTGTAGGATTATCAAACAAATAAAATCCTTTAGAAACTGTATTAGTATTTCAAATACTTGAAATAAGACATAAAACTTTGTCTTTCCCCGCTCATCAATTCTCATATTTATACTTAACTCACTTCTTAGCAAGTACGGCATGTTTCTAAAATCTAGGACAACCTTTATGAACTTTCTAGACCTAGTGCCATCATTATTGGCACAACACAGAAAATATAGCTTGCAGCTATACTATATAATAATTAACGTAAGATAATTGGGATGTATTGTTTTATATGTAACGTACTATATAATAGTTAACGTAAGATAACTGGGATGTATTGTTTTAGATGTAATGTACTATATAATAATTAACGTAAGATAATTGGGATGTATTGTTTTATAGTTAACGTAAGATGTAACGTAATACATAATAGTTAACGTAAGATAATTGGGGTATATTGTTTTATAGTTATCGTAAGATGTAATGTACTATATAATAGTTAACGTAAGATAATTGGGATGTATTGTTTTATAGTTAACGTAAGATGTAACGTGCTATATTCTAGATAACGTAAGATAATTGGGATGTATTGTTTTGTAGTTAACGTAAGATGTAACGTGCTATATAATAGTTAACGTAAGATAATTGGGATGTATTGTTTTGTAGTTAACGTAAGATGTAACGTGCTATATTCTAGATAACCTAAGATAATTGGGACGTATTGTTTTGTAGTTAACGTAAGATGTAACGTGCTATATTCTAGATAACCTAAGATAATTGGGACGTATTGTTTTGTAGTTAACGTAAGATGTAACGTGCTATATTCTAGATAACCTAAGATAATTGGGACGTATTGTTTTGTAGTTATCGTAAGATGTAACGTACTATATAATAGTTAACGTAAGATGTAACTTACAAATTATAGATAACGTGATATAAAGTAAAATAAACTATGAATCTGATATTATTGCAAATCCTTCTTTTCATTAGTTCGGTTCTTTTTAACTGTGAATAACATAAACTGATCACATTGATACACGTGTAAGAAAGTAAATGTTTTTCTAACTGTGTACATCAAATGCTTGCCAACCTTTTGAATATACTAGGAAGGTCTCGAAAGTACTTTGAACGAGTGAAAAGCAATGTCTTACGCCACGGAATAACTGCAAACAACCTTTTAGTGATCGCCTCAGTGAACTATGTACATCTTGAATCACGGAAGAGTATATTTATTACCAACATATATAAAATCCAAATTTCTGTCGGTCACGCTCGATTTCTCCACATTTTGTGAGTTACACTAGTCCAGTTCTACCTTTTTGCCTATAATCTTCCTCTTTTGATTGCTCGTTTCCATTTTAGTTGAATTCAATCGCTAACATAGGCGTAAATAGCTCCTAAATTTCGCCTCTTTTTCTGCTATATAAAAGCCTGTCAAGGAGGAAGTTCTCAGGATCAGATCAGCGATGGCGTTATGTGTGTGACACCACATTATCCACATCATTATGACGTCAAGCTAAGTAGGATCTAAATAAGAAAGCCAGGAAGACTCCTGTGATCGAAGACACGGAAAAGCATTCGCATTCTATCAATGCATGTGAAAAATTAGCGCAAGTCTATGCTTGAGAATTATTACGAAATATCCTTTGTTAAAACAGACTGAAGATTCCAGTTATCTGTAGGGAAAAGGACGACATTTGTTAAAACAGACTGAAGATTCCAGTTATCTGTAGGGAAAAGGATGACATTTGTTAAAACAGACTGAAGATTCCAGTTATCTGTAGGGAAAAGGACGACATAAGAAGAACACGTGTGCATGCAATCACGTGATCATCATATGTTTTAATCTTTTATCCAAAGGCACCAATATGTAGCATGTTTGGTCAGCTATATGTAAGGTATTCACTAGCAATATGTAACATATAGGAAAGGAAATGTTAAACTTTTTTATTTATTTCTTTTGTGTATTGCCAGTTTTACACGGAATAGTTTTGGTTTCAAGTGGTCTCCCGTCATTTTTGACGTGCTTTTACGCTAGTAGATTAATATATACAAAAAACTGTAATGCGGTTTCTTTCTTTAGATGATAAAAGGATGTGACATCGGTGGGCTTAGCAAGCAGTGTTGTCGAGACCACTTTACCACTCAAATTTATCTAATGAAAGTAAAATTTTTACCGAATGATAGACAGTAACAAAATGATTAAAAACAACATAGTCTCAACTAGTAATTTTTTACTTAAAATAATTTCTGAATTGTGTTTGCAACTGTTGCTTAAATTTTTTAACCTTATTACGTATGCAAGAACCGATCTTGAAAGTTTGTATTGTTACGTCTCCGTTTGTTAATTGATTTTTCCGTAGCTTCGTTCCAACGAAACTTTAACGACACAAGTCTTTACTTAATAAAACTGGTTTATTCTTTCCGAATATAACTCTGCGATACACTTAATTTCAATATTCGCGCTAAAACAAACACTATAACGAACGAACGTTAACTTCAACAATACGTCTCCCTCTGACCGCAGTTCAATTACTCATTACCTACACACACATTACCTTACCGTCACGTTGTCACCCTCTTTTATATACCAGGCTACCCTATATCAAGTAAATACTAGAGCATTCGGATAGTTCTAGAAAGTAGAGGGCGTGAGAATCACGTGATCTCGATGACGCAACACTGCCCCCTCCTTAATATTGTTCGTCCCGAACAATAACAACATACAA
>NW_013668428.1:145977-151953 GCF_000517525.1 Limulus polyphemus | reverse complement strand
CTAGGCTGTAGTTTGATTTGCCGCTTCTCGTTTCCATTTTTTTTTCTATCCCACTTCTGACACTAATTTGTTACGTTTCCGTTTGTTAATTGATTTTTCCGTAACTTCGTTCCAACGAAACTTTAACGACACAAGTCTTTACTTAATAAAACAGGTTTATTCTTTCCGAATATAACTCTGCGATACACTTAATTTCAATATTCGCGCTAAAACAAACACTATAACGAACGAACGTTAACTTCAACAATACGTCTCCCTCTGACCGCAGTTCAATTACTCATTACCTACACACACATTACCTTACCGTCACGTTGTCACCCTCTTTTATATACCAGACTACCCTATATCTAGTAAATACTAGAGCATTCGCCAAAGTACAGGATAGTTCTAGAAAGTAGAGGGCGTGAGAATCACGTGATCTCGATGACGCAACAGTATGTACAGTCGCCTAGATGAAACCTAGTAGTATGCACAGTCACCTAGATGAAACCTAGGACATACACTTACCTAGATGAAACCTAGTAGTACGTACAGTCACCTAGATAAAACCTAGGACATACACTTACCTAGATGAAACCTAGGACAGACAGTCACCTAGATAAAACTTAGTAGTATGTACAGTCACCTAGATAAAACCTAGGACATACACTTACCTAGATGAAACCTAGGACATACAGTCATTTAGATAAAACCTAGTAGTATGTACAGTCACCTAGATGAAACCTAGGACATACAGTTACCTAGATGAAACCTAGTAGTACGTACAGTCACCTAGATAAAACCTAGTAGTATGTACAGTCGCCTAGATGAAACCTAGTAATATGTACAGTCACCTAGATGAAACCTAGGACATACAGTTACCTAGATGAAACCTAGTAGTATATTCTAATTAATTACGTACCAAGAGCTGCAAAATATGTCTTAACTCTTCTTTCCTTTTCAATAAGCAATTATTATTATCATTGTTATAAAAATGTGTTTTTGTATTACTTAATATGCCCCCTGGTGAGTTAGCTGCCCAACTACATAACTCAACAACAGTATTATTTAAAGGATGTATCTATTTAATATATATATATATCTATAGTATTACATTCAATAATGCTCCATATGTAAAATTAATCTTTGGGCTTTGGCTCATCTGGCACAGCGCACGCTTCGTATGCGGGTGGTCGAAGATTACATTCCGTCTATATCCAATTATTTTTTACTACACTCTGTTTCAATAGTTAAATACTTTGAGGTCATACATCGTGCACGAAGCTCGAGTTTATACTCTAGTAGATGGTTATAAAACTAATAGTTTATTGATAAACGTACAGCTACAAAACTTGCTCTATTCGTCGCATATATCACAGGTCGATTTTAGTGTTATCCTATAAAATTACCGCTGAGCAAGAAACCAATGGAAAATTTGGTGAAATCAATAATATGAAACTAACATAAAATTATGGTGAGATACATTATATAAAAATTATATAAAATTATGGTAAGATAAATTATATAAACTAACATAAAATTATGGTGAGATAAATTATATAAAACTAACATAAAATTATGGTGAGATAAATTATATAAAACTAACATAAAATTATGGTGAGATAAATTATATAAAACTAACATAAAATTATGGTGAGATAAATTAAATAAAAAATATAAAACTAACATAAAATTACGGTGAGATACATTATATAAACTAATATAAAATTATGGTGAAATCAATAATATAAAACTAATGTGAAAGTACGGTAAAATCAATAATATAAAACTAACGTAAAATTATAGTGAAATCAATAATATAAAACTAACATGAAATTACGGTGAAATCAATAATATAAAACTAACATGAAATTACGGTGAGACAAATTAAATAAAACTAATATGAAATTATGGTGAGATACATTATATAAACTAATAAAAAATTATGGTGAAATCAATAATATAAAACTAATGTGAAAGTACGGTAAAATCAATAATATAAAACTAACGTAAAATTATAGTGAAATCAATAATATAAAACTAACGTAAAATTATAGTGAAATCAATAATATAAAACTAACATGAAATTACGGTGAGACAAATTAAATAAAACTAATATGAAATTATGGTGAGATAAATTATATAAAACTAATATCTAATTATTTAAAAATCAATAATATGAAACTAATATCTGATTATTTAGAAATCAATGATATAAACTAATGCAAAGTTATGGTGAAAGCAATAATATAGCACTAACATAAAATTTCGGTGAAATCAATAATATAACACTAACATAAAATTATGATGAGATAAATTATACAAAACATATAAAATTAAGGTAATATCAATTATATAAAACTAACATGACATTATAATGTAATCTTGTGGTTCTCAAACTTTTCAGACTAACGTAGTACCACTTTTACTTTAATTTTTTTGAAATACAAACCCAAGCCTAATTCAACTATAAAAAATGGAAAAAACAAAAGCACAAATTAATATTTTTAGCACCTACCCGTTAATGGGAAGGGTCTGCTTGTTTTTGCTTCTTTTCGTTGTTGTTGTTTTTGTTTTTGTTGTTTCTTGGCACAATTTAAAAACATCTAATGCGATTTTTGACAGCTTGAAGAAAAGAAAATAATGGCGGAGGGTAAGTCTAGAAGTGAGAATGGTATATGTTTGAGCTTATTGCGTATTTTATAACTTTTATATTAATTGTTTCGCTTACCTTATAACAGTTTGAGAATCCCTGGTGTAATAAATAATAAATTTTACTGGTTACATGATAAAAACCTTCTGGTGAGAACATATAAATGTTTCTTGATGACTAAACTTATTTCGTACTAACTTTTCCCTTATATGGGCTTCTTATTTGTGATTTTCCCCTTCTAGTATAAAATATAAAAAATAGTGTACACTCAGTGGTATTTACCCATTGCACGAACTTAGGTGGTTACATCCATGATTAACTTGGACTACACGTGTTTCTGGATTATCTCCTGAAAGTTGTTGTGGAAAATAGTTACCTTAACGTAGTGTTACAACTCACAGACAAGCCAGCTGCTTCAGAACATAGCATTTTTTTCCAACTAATATGTTTTTAAAATTCATAGTAAAATTGACAAACTAGAACATTTTGCATTAAGAAAGGAAACAGTTAAAAAGATTGACAGGGTTCTAGGATTTTTATTTTCAGAAGGGGCCAAAAATATCCTAAATACTAATCTTAGATCACAAGCGTCAATGTATTAAATATAAGGAATACAGTTTGTGTGTCTATACCGAGTACATGCACTAACCTAAAACTAGCAGTAGAAGTAACAGATAAACCACAACTTATTGTTAATTTATTCCATACAAACTCTCATAACTTACCAATAAATGTCATACTCCCCATCAAACAAAATGTTCCAAACCATCCGAAGTACGGAATAATTACTTGAAACATCGGAGGCCAAAAAAGTAAAGAACTACCCTAAAATAAAGTACACAATAATTCAGCGATTAAACAATAGATCAATACTGATATCAAAAAGATTGATGTAGTATTGTAAAATAAAGTACACAATAACTCAGACATTATATGGTAAACAAATAAATACATTTAAGAGATTGGTGTAGTATTGTTAAATAAAATACATAATAACTCAGAAGTTATATGGCAAACAAGTAAAGACATCAAAGAGTTTGATATAGTGTTGTAGAATAACATACAGTGTGAAATAGCGAATTATATTTTTATCTTGTTATGATTTTGTTTATCGTTCATTTATTATTCCATCAATCTTTTAGTTTAGCTATGAATTTTTAGTTATATTCACCGATTCACTTTCTAGGTGGTCATCTTGATTTGGAATAAGTATGTATGAATTACAAAACTGACACCAGCTTCCACTACCGGTGACGTACAGATATTAATGTTGTGAAAAAGTATGTAAATTCATGGTAATAGCTAGTCACATGAGATGTAATCTCGTTGTCTAGCGACTAAATAAAAGCCTTGCCATGAGATATAGGTGAAACGTATTATGACTCGACAATGTTATCGATCTTGTAGTTGTTTAGAATACGAAATATCGTCATTTTGGAATTAAGCTTTTTCTTCTTCTGATTATTTTCCTTATCCTTTTATTTATTTAAATAGGTACTAACATTGGTATTTATGTTCATTAATATCTACAGGTCTATAAAGGCTATCTCTACTCGTGTAGTATCGATATAACTCATTATAACTATGGTATACACCTAAAGTGTTATATCTACAGAGATATAAAGGATATCTCTACTCATGTAGTATCGATATAACTCATTATAACTATGGTGTACACTTAAAGTGTTACACCTACAAAGATATAAAGAACCATATTCACACATGTACTATTACGTGTTTGAAAATACTTGTTCGATATTCAAATCACCGAATTTTCTCCTGTTGACATCAGTTACATGTTATAACTATCAAAAAGCTTATAAGAATCGATCTCTATGATTTTTGTATTTATTACGTACAATATAAACGTAGTTAAAGCTGTAAGCTGAGAAATGTTTCATCAACAATAAGGCTTGTAACAAACTAGAAATGTATTAAAACTCTAATTGATTGGAAATAACTTAATGTTCAGTGCCTTTCTACAATAACATATATAGGTAGACTTTTAAGGTACCACAGAAAACTGAAAATATTGCTTTGGAATTGATGCTAACCATGGATATTATATGATCAAAAGATGTCAGTGATTGCTCGCCTTACTGAAGACTCTGTTGATATCAAACAAAGTATGATCTTGTTAGCAACAGAAGATGTTATTCTACCCTTTACTTGAGAAAGTGGTATCTATAAATCTTGTGGTTTGTTAGTGATAGTACACAGTATCGTTAAATCTTTTGGCTTGTTTGTGATAGTACACAGTATCGTTAAATCTTTTGGCTTGTTTGTGATAGTACACAGTATCGTTATTTTAGTGGCTTCTTATAGACAGTACACAGTATCGTTAAGTCTTGTGGTTTGTTAGTGATAGTACACAGTATCGTTAAGTCTTGTGGTTTGTTAGTGATAGTACACAGTATCGTTAAATCTTGTGTCTTGTTTGTGATAGTACACAGTATTGTTAAATCTTTTGGCTTGTTTGTGATAGTACACAGTATTGTTAAATATTTTGGCTTGTTTGTGATAGTACACAGTATCGTTATTTTAGTGGCTTCTTATAGACAGTACACAGTATCGTTAAATCTTTTGGCTTGTTTGTGATAGTACACAGTATCGTTCAATCATTTGGCTTGTTTGTGATGGTACACATTATCGTTAAGTCTTGTGTCTTCTTATTGACAGTACACAGTATCGTTAAGTCTTGTGGTTTGTTAGTGATAGTACACAGTATCGTTAAATCTTGTGTCTTCTTATTGATAGTACACAGTATTGTTAAATCTTGTGGCTTGTTAGTGATAGTACACAGTATTGTTAAATCTTGTGTCTTCTTATTGACAGTACACAGTATTGTTAAATCTTGTGTCTTCTTATTGATAGTACCCAGTATTGTTAAATCTTGTGTCTTCTTATTGATAGTACACAGTATTGTTAAATCTTGTGTCCTCTTATTGATAGTACACAGTATCGTTAAATCTTGTGTCTTCTTATTGATAGTACACAGTATCGTTAAATCTTGTGTCTTCTTATTGATAGTACACAGTATTGTTAAATCTTGTGTCTTCTTATTGATAGTACACAGTATTGTTAAATCTTGTGTCTTCTTATTGATAGTACCCAGTATTGTTAAATCTTGTGTCTTCTTATTGATAGTACACAGTATCGTTAAATCTTGTGTCTTCTTATTGATAGTACACAGTATTGTTAAATCTTGTGTCTTCTTATTGACAGTACACAGTATTGTTAAATCTTGTGTCTTCTTATTGATAGTACACAGTATTGTTAAATCTTGTATCTTCTTATTGATAGTACACAGTATTGTTAAATCTTGTGTCTTCTTATTGATAGTA
>NW_013668428.1:143951-144999 GCF_000517525.1 Limulus polyphemus | reverse complement strand
TTATTGGCAGAACACAGTATCGTTAAATCTTGTGTCTTCTTATTGACAATACACAGTATTGTTAAATCTTGTGTCTTCTTATTGACAGTACACAGTATCGTTAAATATTGTAAGATTTACCAATACTGTGTATTGTCAATAAGAAGACTACTGTCAATAAGAAGACACCGCAGTATTGTTCAAGATTTCAATAAGAAGACAATAAGAATACTGTGTACTATCACTAACAAGCCACTAGATTTAACGATACTGTGTACTGTGACACAAGATCTTCTTATTGACAGTAACAGTATAAGAAAACACAAGATTTACAACAATAATGTGTACTGTCGAGTATTGTCAATAAGAAGACACAAGATTTAACGATACTGTGTACTGTCAATAAGAAGACACAAGATTTAAACAGTATTGGTAAATCTTGTGTCTTCTTATTGACAGTACACAGTATCGTTAAATATTGTGGCTTGTTAGTGATAGTACACAGTATTCTTATATCTTGTATCTTCTTATTGACAGTACACAGTATTGTAAATCTTGTATCTTCTTATTGACAGTACACAGTATCGTTAAATTATGTGTCTTCTTATTGACAGTACACAGTATTGTTAAATCTTGTGTCTTCTTATTGATAGTACACAGTATTATTAAATCTTGTGTCTTCTTATTGACAGAATACAGTATTGTTAAATCTTGTGTCTTGTTATTGATTGTACACATTATTGTTAAATATTGTTTCTTCTTATTGACAGTACCCAGTATTATTAGATCTTATGTCTTCTTATCGACAGTACACAGTACTGATAAATCTTGTGTTTTCTTATTGACAGTACACAGTATCGTTAAATCTTGTGTCTTCTTATTGACAATACACAGTATTGTTAAATCTTGTGTCTTCTTATTGAAAGTACACAGTATCGTTAAATCTTGTGGCTTGTTAGTGATAGTACACAGTATTCTTATATCTTGTGTTTTCTTACCGATATTACAGTGTATCGTTAAATCTTGTGGCTTGTTAGTGATAGTACACAGTATTGTTATATCTTGTGTC
>NW_013668428.1:141394-143156 GCF_000517525.1 Limulus polyphemus | reverse complement strand
TAAGAAGACACAAGATTTAACGATACTGTGTACTGTCAATAAGAAGACACGAGATTTAACGATACTGTGTATTATCAATAAGAAGACACAATATTAAACGATACTGTGTACTGTCAATAAGAAGACACAAGATTTAACAATACTGTGTTTTATAAACAAGAAGACACGAGATGTAACGATACTGTGTACTCTCAATAAGAAGACACAGATTTAACGATACTGATTACTATCAACAAGAAGCCACAATATTTAACGATAGTGTGTATTGTCAAAAGAAGACACAAGATTTAACAATACTGTGTTTTATCAACAAGAAGACACAAGATGTAACGATACTGTGTACTCTCAATAAGAAGACACAATATTAATCAATACTGTGTACTATCAATAAGAAGACACAAGATTTAACAATACTGTGTACTATCAATAAGAAGACACGATATTTAACGATACTGTGTGCTATCAATAAGAAGACACAAGATTTAACGATAGTGAGTTTTATCAATAAGAAGACACGAGATTTTACAAAACTGTGTACTGTCAAAAAGAAGACACAAAATTTAACAATACTCTGTACTGTCTTAAATCTTGTGTCTTCTTATTGTACACAGTATTGTTAAATCTTGTGTGTTCTTATTGATAGTACACAGTATTGTATCAATAAGAAGACACGATATTTAACGATACTGTGTACTATCAATAAGAAGACACAAGATTTAACGATACAGTTTACTGTCACGAAGAAGACACAAGATTTAAAAATAAGTACACAGTTCTTATTGATAGTACACAGTATCGTTAAATCTTGTGTCTTCTTATTGACAGTACACAGTATCGTTAAATCTTGTGTCTTCTTATTGACAGTACACAATAATGTTAAATCTTTTTGTTTCTTATTGACAGTTCACAGTAATGTTCAATCTCGCTTCGTCTTATCGACAGTATACAGTATTGTTAAATCTTGTGTCTTCTTATTGACAGTACACAGTATTGTTAAATCTTGCGTCTTCTTATGGACAGTACACAGTATTGTTAAATCTTGTGTCTTCTTATTGACAGTACACAGTTTTGTTAAATCTCGTGTCTTCTTATTGATAAAACACACTATCGTTAAATCTTGTGTCTTCTTATGATCGTACACAGTATCGTTAAATATCGTGTCTTCTTATTGATAGTACACAGTATTGTTAAATCTTGTGTCTTCTTATTGATAGTACACAGTATTGATTAATATTGTGTCTTCTTATTGAGAGTACACAGTATCGTTACATCTTGTGTCTTCTTGTTGATAAAACACAGTATTGTTAAATCCTATGTCTTCTTTTTGACAATACACACTATCGTTAAATCTTGTGGCTTCTTGTTGATAGTAATCAGTATCGTTAAATCTGTGTCTTCTTATTGAGAGTACACAGTATCGTTTAATCTTGTGTCGGTCAAAAACAAGGCACAAGATTTAACAATACTGTGTACTATCAATAAGAAGACACGAGATTTAACGATATTGTGTACTATCAATAAGAAGACACAAGATTTAACAATACTGTGTACTGTCAATAAGAAGACACAATATTTAACATTACTGTGTACTGTCAATAAGAAGACACAAGATTTAACATTACTGTCTACTATCAGTAAGAAGACACAAGATTTAACGATACTGTGTACTGTAATAAAGAAGACACGAGATTTAACGATACTGTGTACTATCAATAAGAAGACACAAGATTTAACAATACTGTGTACTCTCAATAAGAAGACA
>NW_013668428.1:139061-140551 GCF_000517525.1 Limulus polyphemus | reverse complement strand
TGTCTTCTTATTGAGAGTACACAGTATTGTTAAATCTTGTGTCTTCTTATTGATAGTACACAGTATCGTTAAATCTTGTGTCTTCTTATTGACAGTTCACAGTATCGTTAAATCTTGTGTCTTCTTATTGACAGAACACAGTATTGTTAAATCTTGTGTCTTCTTATTGAGAGTACACAGTATTGTTAAATCTTGTGTCTTCTTATTGGGAGTACACAGTATAGTTAAATCGTGTGTCTTCTTATTGACAGGACACATTATTGTTAAATCTTGTGTTTTCTTACTGACAGTACATATGATCGTTAAATCTTGTGTCTTCTTATTGACAGTACACAGTATCGTTAAATCTTGTGTCTTCTTATTGACAGTACACAGTATAGTTAAATCGTGTGTCGTTTTATAGATAGTACACAGTATTGCTAAATCGTGTGTCTTCTTATTGAGAGTACACAGTATTGTTAAATCTTGTGTCTTCTTATTGACAGTACACAGTATAATTAAATCTTGTGTCTTCTTATTGACAGTACACAGTATCGTTAAATCTTCTGTCTTCTTATTGACAGGACACATTATTGTTAAATCTTGTGTTTTCTTACTGACAGTACACATTATCGTTGAATATTGTGTCTTCTTGTTGACAGTTCACAGTATTGTTAAATCGACACAAGATTTAACAAAACTGTGTACTCTCAATAAGAGGACACACGAAGACACAAGATTTAACGATACTGTGTACTGTCAATAAGAAGACACAAGATTTAACGATACAGTGTACTGTCAATAAGAAGACACAAGATTCAACGATACTGTGCACTGTCAATAAGAAGACACAAGATTTAACGATACTGTGAGTATTGTTAAATCTTGTGTCTTCTTATTGACAGTACACAGTATCGTTAAATCTTGTGTCTTCTTATTGAGAGTACACAACATCGTAATATCTTGTGTCTTCTTATTGACAGGACACATTATTGTTAAATCTTGTGTTTTCTTACTGACAGTACACATTATCGTTTAATATTGTGACTTCTTATTGACAGTACACAGTATCGTTAAATCTTGTGTCTTCTTATTGACAGTACAAGTATCTTTGAATCTTGTGTCTTCTTATTGACAGTACACAGTATCGTTAAATCTTGTGTCTTCTTATTGACAGTAGACAGTATCGTTAAATCTTGTGTCTTCTTATTGAAAGTACACAGTATCGTTAAATCTTGTGTCTTTTTATAGATAGTACACAGTATTGCTAAATCGTACTGTCAATAAGAAGACACACCACAGTATCGTTAAATCTTGTGTCTTCTTATTGACAGTGCACAGTATCGTTGAATCTTGTGTCTTCTTATTGACAGTACACTGTATCGTTAAATCTTGTGTCTTCTTATTGACAGTACACAGTATCGTTAAATCTTGTGTCTTCTTATTGACAGTAGACAGTATCGTTAAATCTTGTGTCTTCTTATTGAAAGTACACAGTATCGTTAAATCTT
>NW_013668428.1:124029-138245 GCF_000517525.1 Limulus polyphemus | reverse complement strand
TTGACCGTCACCTTATAACGCTCCCACGGCTGAAAGGGCGAACATGTTTGGTGGAATGGGAATTCGAACCCGCGACCCTCAGATTGCAAGTCGAGTGCCCTAACCACCTGGCCATGCCAGGCCGGAGGTGATGAAATTGTTCTAGATGTAAATAGTTTGACTTTTTTGCTATCGTTGTTTGTAGTTTTATGGTTGTAGTCGAGTTTAATGTTATTTAACGAGAAATAGGTTTTTCATAAATTATTTGAATTTATGTTAGTAAACAGCTAGTTTTGTTCCGATCGATCAGTTGGGTTACAAATTTCTTTCTGGTTGATTTTCTGTTGATCAGTGATTAGTTTCCCGTTATTGTTGTTTTAACTTTCTTTATTCACTTTGATTTGAAACAAAAAATTTCTGGTTAAGACAAAGAGACGGTAGTCTTAATTATTTAACTTGCGAGTGAATTTTTAGGCTATACTTATTGAAACACACTGGAATAGATAGTTGAATTGCTTTAGTGACTTTAAGTGCCTAGTTTTCAATGTCTTCGAGGAAAAGTTTTGTCATGATAAGTTTAAAAGTTTTATAGAAATCCTAGGAATGATGAGTAGGTTGTGTGCCAGTATTATGGGATAACACAAACGTGGTGAGAGAAATAGCTTTAATTGTGGCAAGATTTCTTTGGCTGTTCAAATTTATTTTATTGTTAGTTTTTCTAAAATGTGGTTTCAGATTAACTTATGTTTAGCTGTTGTGGTTTCAGATGTAACATATGTTTAGCTGTTGTGGTTTCAAATGTAACTTATGTTTACCTGTTGTTCTTGGGATATTTTTAGTTTATAGTTATTAAAATTGCTTCTTTGATTTTTCTGAGTTTCCAATGCTGTTCGCTATTTAAAAACGTGTAACTTTTCCATTCAAATGAATGACGTGTTGTATAAGTTTTCATTTATGACAGATTTCCCTGAGTTCAAAGCCAGGGCTACCAGATTTCCCGATAAAGTTGTAAATATTCTTATTTTCTCGGACTTCTATGAGTTTTACTATTTTTTACACGAGTTTCTTAAACACAATTAACAGATAACAATCCGCATCTAGATAATGTAATGCACATTCTTTCTTTAAACTACTACTTTTTTAAATTCATGATAAAGTATTAAATCTGACATATTAGAAGTTAATTTTACCTAAAATCTCAAAATTTATTTGAAGCCACAAAAATTCGATAGGCCCTCTTGAGACAGTGGATAATCCCGATTTTTTATGTCTCTATTTGGCAACTTTATGCAGAAAGAAGCCTTGTGTCAATGTATTCTGTTAATAGCTTTAAAATAATAAGCTAACGCGACCTTACTTCTATTCTAACAAACTCCGAAACCAAAGGAGCAGTCATGATAAAAAAAAAGAATAAATAAAGGCAAAAATCTAGATAGTAGTAACATCTATAACCAATTTTACAAAAATTAGTTAAAGACAAAACAAACGAGAAAAACTAAAGAACCAGGATTATATCTTAATACGACTAACAGTTACGGACGTAAAAAAGGCCTTAGCTTGGAGGCCAAAACATTGTCCCAGGACAAAAAAAAAAAAAATATATATAAATGTCAGGAGATGTTCACAAAAGTTTCAACCAACAAATTTAAAACATTTTAGTAACTGAGTATTCGATAAGTTATAAACAAATCCTGGCTTCAAGGTAGGCTAAGAAATGTTGACCGTTTTTATCGACCTTGTTTTACAATACTTGCCTCTGAAAATGCTAATTTAGATCTCAACTCATCGTTTAATCTACCTTAGGTCACTGGAGTAAAAACAAGAGAATAGACTTTGGATGTATCTTTGGCTCCAATATTTGAAAACTGGAATTGTGAACATTTAATATAGGCTTTATTTCTACTCTGAATGATCACTTTATTGGGGGTAAAACGTAGTATAAAGTTGGACCACGTGTTATTGTAATAATTAGACTTGGCTCAACGTGTCTATACTTGTAAAGTTTAAAGGTGTCTTTTTTCGGTTGTAACCCCTTTGAAAAGTATGGCAGTAAGCAGTATTTCACAGATGTAGGAAACATATTACCGTATCGAGTGTGATATATAAGGCCATCCCAAAAACGATCTATCAGATTAAATTCTGGTGATGATGAAGTTGTCTGCCTATGCCAGACAACTTGCTAAACGAAAAATAAACAATAATCATAAAAAGTAAATGAACGAGTGTAAATTAAAAATAGGACCTTTAAAAGTTTAGAAGTTAAGTAGAATTAAAAGGACTGAAAGTGAATGAAGACGGGGGCCCATCGGCTCTTTGTAGCTTTCGCTATGACAGGGGGCATTGACCAAAGCCAATCTCTTTCAGAAAGATAGAAAAGGCACCACTGCCCTTTGCAGTACTGCCCACCATCCAAAAAAAGAATGACAGAACTGGAGTATGGAAATAGAGGTAACCGTTGAAAAGAAATGAGAGGCCACGACCGTAGAACGTGTCATACAGATATACCTCTCCCATGAATAATTCCATCAATCCAGAATATATGGAATATGTCTGTTCAGGTCTTTCAATACATGAAATGTTTGTAGAGCATGAAGGTCTTTTTACTCTTATCATGGCTACAGACAGAGAGAGTATAGTGTGATGACCTTTGCAACAGCTTCTGGCAGAACATGCATGGAGTGAATACATTGGCTAATCAACAAACCTTCATAAACACAGTGTAAGACTAGAGGGAAGGCAGCTAGTAATCACCACCCACCGCCAACTCTTGGGCTACTCTTTTACCAACAAATAGTGGGATTGACCGTCACATTATAATGCCCCCACGGCTGAAAGGGCGGGCATGTTTGGTGAGACGGGAATTCGAACCCGCAACCCGCAGATTGCGAGTCGAGCACCCTAACCACCTGGCCATGCCGGGCCCCTTCTGTAAGGAGATAGAAACAGGTTCATTTGATAGTTACAGAAAGTAAAAGTGGCTACTTTCACCCAAGAAGTTTAAGTTTATCTGGAGAGACTTTTGAGGTTTTGCAAGAGGTCTAACTGGCAAAATATCTTGTTGGATTAGCTGAACTTTTGGTCAAATCAAGGAATTCTGTTGCTCACCAGGAGAATGCTTGTAGAAATATAACAACAACAGACAATCATGTGCTTGAATATTTGAAACATTACTGAGGAAAACTGTATAGTAAAGCCAATTATATTAAATCTGTGACAGTATACAAAGCAAAAGAACTATTGCTGATATGAACCGCAAGTAAGGTTTGTTCTTTCTTAAGCTTTGCTTATATTGCCAGTTTTAGTTGAATGCTTAATGTATCTATTTCTATAAATTATATAAATATTATAGGGTTTACAGCCAAAACATATTTTAAACATTGAGGGCACGGAAATGACGAAACAATGGATTATAATTCTATTTATACATGAAAAGTTGTACTCGTTGCTGGATTATTCTTTGGTTTCATTTTGAAATAACTTTATTCGTGGGGAAATTGTTAATTAATCACGATGGGACTGGGAGGTTTGAATGCAGAAATGTTTTGGCAAAGAAATATTTCAGGAAATCTTGAATATTGTTTGTATGTTTGTTCTAGAGCAAAGCCACATCGGGCTATTTGCTGTGTCCACCACAGAAAATCATATCCCTGATTTTAGCATTCTAAGTCTGTAAGATTACCACTGTCCCATTGGGGGACAAATCTGTAATATAAGCTACTCAAGTCGTTTTAAATGTTGATGTTGTCTGAAGGTTTGATGACGTAAAGCCTCTCGGGCTATCTGCACCAAAACTTTGAGGTGTTAGTATTATTATTATATTTTATATTATAGAATAACAAATCATAAATGTGAAAAATAAATGTTAAGTGTATAAAATATATATACGAGATATGAAACATTTTTATATGTAAATGGAAAAAGGATAAAAAACAAATATAACTACATAGACCTGTGACTCATAAAAAACAAAAACGTGATTTGGACAGCGTATTTTTTTGCCTATGACACTGTCCAACGTCAACCACAGCATAAGGAAAAAATAAACCAAAAATGGGACCACTGCTAAGTGCCAGTGGGAAGGTATAATCAATACGTGGACACTTGTGACTTAGATAACAGTCTATTTCCTACACATTGATCAGTTATTACCTAATGAGACATAATGCTGTGTAATGAAACTGTGCCAATTGTAAAGTCTTGTAAATACACCATTCTCCCTATGAAACCTGTGGAAACCAGATAGCCAATTTCCTATAATGGGTTTATATGAAAAGGCTTATTATGCTGTTGCTCACCTCAAAATGTCTGACAACTGACTAAAACATTGCTATAATGACTGTATTAAAATCCAGATATTAATAAGACGAAATTATGATGTCGCTTATTTGGCTGCAATGCCAGCAGGCTTGTTCCATGAGATACCAACATGGTCAGGAAAACTTGATTAAGATAGGTGACAGAGATAAATGGATTAATCTTGCATGAATATTTATGAGATCTTGGTGAGATATAAAGTTAAGCGATTCCATGATCTTCAAAGATTTAAGCAAATCAATATAGATTGTACAATTCATGTACCACTTAGCTTCTATTTAATTGTAAACCAATTGAGAATCCATTGAACTCAGCAGTGAACACAATGTAGCTGCAATAATCTATAATAATGGCCACAAAGTCACCTGGTTTTGAAACATATATAAAAGATGGGAATGAAAGGATAACTCAAAAGTGTTCGTTAAAGAAAAGTTGGTACTTTCTGTCAGGAGTTTCCAACTTTTTCAGGCAACTCAAAGAAGATCACACGTGGGGATGGTATAAAGTCAAGATGGGATGGGCTGACATATTCACCAATATTATCTAATGTCAGATCCATCTCAGTCTATACTGCCTGGATTCGAAGGCCAAGTTGGGATAGCAGACCATCTATGCGAAAAAAAAACATAACCCAAAAAATGTATAAAGACGCACTGCCAAGAAGGATGCTTGTGGTAAGGATTGTAACTTTGCAGCATACAGAAAGAAAATTGCAAACAGAATGTGGGTTGAAGGTTCTTAGAACTTTGTACTCAAACTCTGGACTGGGGAAGCTTGGAAAGCTTTGAACAGAACCAAATCCTAATATGATGCATAGAATCCAAAATGTTCAATGTAGAATCCCTGATGGTAAAGTAAATCTGATATTGCATAGAATCCAAAATCGTTAGTGCAAAGCCTCTGGTATTGTTGTAAACCTGATGATGCATAGAATCCAAAATCTACAATATAGAATCCCTGATGGTAAAGTAAATCTGTTATTGCATAGAATCCAAAATCGTTAGTGCAAAGTTCTTGGTGGAGAAGCCAATCGGAGACACATAGTCTGGTTTACAATAAGAAAGGGTATGATAGACACCCAACGTAGAACATGTATCTGCCCCCCAAGAGGTGAAAGAGAAGATGTTCGATACTTTCGTACTCTTAACCCTAGATAAAAAGGTTTACTTGATTGATGTCTGACATTGAATAAGGTGGTACATGTTAATTAGGTGTTTATGGAAATGATATTGGATATCAGAGAGGAAATTTTGCATAGTCAAAATAATAGTTTTATAATTAGATGAAATTTTTGGATAACAATACCTCCATGCCATAAACTGTGAAACTCTTACTACTGCCGAATTTGGTGAAAAAGAACAAGAGGTAAGAAATTGTACAGCATCTCATGATTCGACTGTTATTTCTATAGAATGACAAGAATAGATTATCAGTACCCTCTTTTTGGATAAATTGCTTTCAGTTGAAGGTATTATTGTAAAAAATGCTTTTGTTAATTTTTACTAAACCTTAGTTTTCTCTGTTAGGACCCTTACCTTGTAAGATATGTTGTCTTGAACTAGGCCTATAACCATCCTTAATATCGTGTGGACAACTGCAGATGTACATCCGGTTGTGGCTAGAAATGTATCATCGTCTATAAATGTTTGCCCGTACGTCTAAAAATAAAATCATATAATTTGTTAGATTAATCACATATAAAGTATAGCAATATTAACTGTCTGAATTACATGTTCTTTTTTATGATATGTATTAAGTAAAACTGAAACCAACTTTCTATTTATTATATCATTCAACGTGGCCAGAATTGGACAAAAGCAGATGTTAAAACAAATTAGCTGATTGTATATGAATTTCCAGGAGGAGACGATAAGAGCTAATGGTAAGCAATTCCAAGGAATTGGTTAAATCTGTGAAGTTAATATAGTAACAGTATCGATTAGCTTCGATATGATCTACGGTAACTGACACTGAACACAGAAGTCTAATATGGGATTCTATAAATAATGACAGAGTTGCAACGTCAGAACCCACAAAGTCACCTGATATTGAGCCAACAGTAAATTCTGCTACATAAGATAAGTTAAAGGTGTTTCATAAACAGAACTTGGTCAATTATATTTCAAATTCCTTTCGGTAATGGTAATGTAATGTTTACCGAACTTAATCATATGTTGCAAAATTTTATTTTATTTTTCTATTAAGTAAGACTTCAATATATATATATATATTAGACACGTATTTATTATACAGACTGAGCTGTCTTTTTTTAAGTTCATGAAAAAGTATATCTTTAAGCATAACTATCAGCTTTTTTAATAACTATGGAGGAGCTTAATGTTTTAATATTGACTATCTTTGTTGATATCATGTAGGCAAAGTATTAAGTATTTTAGAAATAATATTTTATAGATATCAGAGAAATTGTACAATTGTAAACATTATCTCAGAGATGGTGCGTTTTCTATTGCAAAACTACAGGGGATGATACTTCTGTGTATTACACTTTCATAATCAACTGCTCAGTTTCTGTGAGTTCTATTTCTGACAATTTCAAATTTTCTTAAAACGTAAAATAAGAAAATAAGTTTAAGCAAAACCTACCGATATTAATATAAACGTTACCTTATAAAAAACGTTCACAAACATTGTTGAATGCAACGAGCTAATAAATGTTATTATCAAGAAATAAAATTCTTTCATCTTCAAAGCTTCTTTTGGTGTAACAGAGGTTTCTCTGGCAAGGGATGTCTGTGTTTCTTCTACTTCCATATTCGTTGAACTTCCTTCTGATGTCACAGAATAGTCTTCTTGAAATACTAACATACAAGCCTTGTATTCAGGATCCGATTCGCTTTTTAGTGATGCAGAAAAGTTTTTAGCTTCTATCTGAACTACACTGGTTTGTCTGTCTATCTGTTTTTTTTAAAACAATATTATCTATTAACTTCAACAAAAACTAATATTTAGTTTTATGTCGTACATAAGTATTCTCTAAAAGTACTGGTGCTTAACTTAATACCCTAGAAATACCGACCGGCATTAAACTTTAATTGTTTGAGAACCACTATTACTTGCAGCTTTGCATAATTCCAAATTTCTAAGGTAAATTTATCTTCTATAAACTATCTTTAATTTCAAACACCAAAGAACAAAAAATTTTATATAATGTCTGCAGTCATATGAAGTTTGACCTATAAGTTTTGCATCTGTTCTAAACTTAACATATTGATGATTAGGTTTTGTATCCGTAACTTTTTTTTGATATATTATTAGAGTTAATGTTTTCATGACAGTTTTCTCTTCTATAAAGATGTTATATTAGTTATTGACGATATATGTTTGTTTTTTGTTAAAGTAAGATAATACCTATCTTTTGCTTTTACCAAAATGGAGATTGGTACCTAGGGGTACAAACCGATCTTGTCCTCATTCACGTCAAAAAAACTAACTTGTTATTCAACAACGTGAACAAATAGGTATCCTCATTCAACATGAGCAACATTACACATCCTCATCCAAATAATATAGACTACAAATTCACTCACAAATTAAAATGAAGTAGGTATATTTGAATAATTTTTTCTTATCTTTGACGTGACTTCTAGCAAGGAAGTGCAAAGGACAGTTTGTTTGTTGTTAAGCCCAAAGCTACACAATGAGCTATCTATGCACTGCCCACTGCGGGTATCGAACCCTGGTTCTTAGCATAATAAACCTTCACACTTACTGCTAAGCCACCGAAAAACTAGTGTGAAACAAAACCCCTTAAAATACTTAAATTTGTGTTATTGGAACTTATATGCTTATTGTTGTATTTTGTCGGTAATTTATTGCTACGACTTTTACTTTTAATATTAATTTCATAGAAAATAATGTACAAAATGCTTTTCAAACGTTTACAGACTTGAAGTTTCTTTAGTAATAAATTTAATTTCATCTTAAAAATGTGATTCTTTGTACTGAATCTCTGTCGTAAGTGAACACTAATTTTTTAGGTGTTTTGTAAGGTAAAGTAAAGATAAAATTAAGGAAACTACATAAACTGCTTAGCTGAGGAAACTACATAAACTGCTTAGCTGTGTGTTATGCAGACGTGCCATACGTTTTCTACCTCCTTAATTGATATGTATAATTTTTAAAATATGTTTGCGTATGGAGTATATTTATCTCCTAATAGAGAAAGTCAGTCGATGAAGCAGCTACTTTTATATCACCCTACTTACACACAGAACTGAATCACTTAACTAGGGTGTCACACGAACTTTCTAGCAGGAAAGATAGCAGTAACATAGCATATCTCGTACCAGACTAGACGATAATGTTTTCTGCAACTCGGGTGACATCTTGAAGACATAAAGCCCTTGTGTTGAAGCAAGAGCAATCGCCAGTTACGTGGGTGACGTCTATGCCCTTAGCGAGCTAGCTTTATTGTTATCCGTATAATGTCATGCTTTTTCATATTATAATCTTAGAGAACAATTCAACTACTTAGCCACTTTCAGCTTAGGCAAAATTCGAGAATAGAAGTCACAACTTTTTTCAACTCTATTAAAACTAAGTCTGGGTAATTATTCAAGCTCCTTATAGAAGTGGGTGAAATGAAGTTTAGGGCAGCATATACAGTGAGAAAGGTGAATGTGTAATTGATAAATACATAAGACGAAAGTAAATCTTGGAATATACATATTGCTTAAAGGGTTTTGCAACGTATGACTTATGGGACAATTGAAGTATTCTGATGTAACACTGGTAGAAAGTTGGGGTGAAAAAAAGTTTACACCCATGTTCACATTTTTTTTACTTACGGAGTGTACGTTGAAAACTTTAACAACTCTTTCCTGGCGCTCATAAGAAACTACCTCCTCTGGGATACAGAGAAGATAAGATTTGGTAAATATTCTCCTAGGGGAGCTTAAGAAGTTTAATAGATAACCTCTATGGAAATTCTCCTCGAATCCTTGAAAGCTAAAAGAAGCTCAGTTATCCTTAGTTTCAGATGTATGAACAAATAAATCCATGTTTTTAACGGTTGGTAAACCATTGAGATATTTTAAACATTTTTACACTGATATTTATATTATATGACTATACAAAACTAATGGAGTTGAGTCTTTGGTTCAGAACCTCTTCAAAATTGAATTAAAGTTTTTGAAGTCATGGTTTTAATAAGAACTGACGAAGCTTCAAAGCCTACTGACCCCACCTATCATAAAGTTCAATAAAGGAAGGTCACATTGACGCCAATTTATGACAGGCACTATAAGCAAATACCAGTTATTGTAGAAATCCAATCAATGTGAACAGGAAACAATAACAAGTATTAATTAGCAAGAAAATACTGAGGGGCCACCTATCTACAGAAATACAAAGTAGTGTTGGTGGTTGGTAAGATTAAAATAGAGACAAACTCACCGTGAAGAGAAATCCATATCAATTAAAACGTCTCAATTTCTCAGCATTATAAAACCCATTTCGAGAAACATCAATAACAACTGTTCAGACTTTAGATATACATTAGCAGTAGATTAACATTTAGCATAGCTTTCTTACCTCCGATATCTCTGAGGGAGGTACTTGGTACAGAAGTAGTCCAATAAGAAGAATACCCCCTTGTACAGCTCCTAGTATCAGAAACAAAGTAGGGACACGATCCAATATTTCAGAGTCGTGGAAATACCTGAAAAACAATGTATATAATACTTAGTTAATCAATTTGTTTAAGTTATAAGCTATAAAATAAAACCAAAAGGGTCACATGTATCGTATGATCAGACAGTTCTATATAAATAAAGTAATTGTATCGTCTCTCTTGTTTATGGTTAGTTAATCATGCATTGTAATGTTTTTCGAGTCTTTCTTATGTGCGCATAAGACAACTAACAAAAATTTTAAAGTTAAAATGTAGTATAATACAAATACAATGTATTACATTTGTTTCGGAAAACAATAAAAAGTGTGAAAGAAAAAGGATAAAAGTTGAAATAGATTTAAACATGTTTATGATTCGTGAAAAGTTAACCCCTCCCCATCAGTGTGGGTAGTGTCTTGAACAGCAATTTTATTAATGAACATTAACGGTACATCATGATTTACAATACGTCTAAAATGGTGCTCAACATCATAACGGCTTCATGAAAATGACAAATGTTATTTAAATGTCACAGAGCTGTCAGATCACTCCCTTGAAACTGAAAATGATGAGTAGTAGAACTGTGGTCAATAGAAATGGCTATTTTCCAATATTATGTTTTAACTGGAAAATATTGTTGTCTTATAGCACATCATGAATAACCTGTAAACTGTCCAGCATGACAGCTGATAATCGTTATCAGGAACGGGAAAAGCATTTAAATTACTGGTGGAGGCTGATAAGGCTACGGTAACAGCATGCCTGTTCCCTCGAATTCCAGAAAAAAAATTCGATGGAGATGGATAATATTGATAAAAGGGGCTAGGATTTACTGAATATCCAAGAGCAATTGATAACATTGAGTAATTCCAGAAGCTTTAAATAGTTAAGCAAGTTTTTATAAATGTTACAGTTAGTGTGCTGTTTAGATTGTATAATATAGAGCAAGTGAGATTACATACAATTCAACAGTAAACACAAAATCTACAGATAGATTCCAGTGAGAAACAACAGAGCTGCAACAAAGGTTAATGGAAATAAAGATAAAAATGCATTTTTAAAGGGAGTAGTAGTTCCAGTTGATGATGCACAGGGTTCAATAACTTCAGTCACTTTTTTATGTGGAACCATAGATAATAGAATTGTATAACTTGAAAAGTTTTTTTTGGTTTACAAAACTTGAAGATAACTTTTATATGCGAAAACATCTGTTAGTTGAGTTCTTGCACAGATCTTAAAATACTGTCTGCCCACGTTGAAAATAACTAAAAGAAGGTGGAGAAAGATGAGAGAAGAATCATTGTATATTATAATTGATGCAATCCAGTTTAACTTATATACTGCCACACAAGTTAGAGCAAATTTAAGTTCCAGAGTAAACAAGCGTTATAGTCATAGTTATAGTCAAAGAAAAACATGAAGTTCTTTTGTCTCGTGTTTTGATGACCCAAGAAAACAAGAAAAAGAGGTGGATGAGCTGGAGTGAAAGGATGAAAATACGATGAAAACGTATCATAGTTTTAGGAATAATTGTGCAATAACATTAGTTACTGCTTTCAAGTAATCATTAACAGATGACAGGATAATGATGGCAGGATCAAACCACAAGAATGTGTGATAAAGGACCAATTGTCCTTCTCAAGTTTACACTGTAGCCACACGTCAAGTTTCATCTAACATAGTCAACCTTCCTAATAGTGATGGGAAAATGATCACAACTGCCTCCTGAATCATTGTTCGTCATCCAGATAAAAAAGAAAAGTTAGAGAATGAAGAAGTGGACCGATCAATAACAGAAAATATATGATTCATGGTATGGAAATAGGTATATTCGCCTCCATTCAAGTTGTGATCCAGCAAAAATAGTTTTCATGGATTGATCCCTTTCAGTAATATCTCCATCACCTCAGAATGGATTTTATCCATTTAATTCTCTTAAGGTGAGTGTAATATATTTAATAAGATCAGCAAGGTCTGCTTAAGCTATTTCTTCTTGTTGTTTAAAAAGAACATGATGTGAGGTTACAGCCAATGAAATTACAGATGATAATGTTCTCCAAAGGTGTTATAAATTGTATGTTAATGAAGAGAATATGCTATTCAGCCAGCAATAATACTCCTCTATGACCCCGTCTCTCTTATTAATGATATATGGTGATTGAATAAGCACATTCAAGAAATTTCTCTCCTAAAGACATGCACACTGGATGTTAAGAATTGACCAAGACCTTATGGTCTTTTATATTAGTGTGTAGACACCAACAATGCATTTGTATAACTATGAGTATTTTTCGTCAAGGACTTTAAATATATATATGTGGGGGGAGCCTTTCTAGTTTAGGTTTATGAACATTACTGGTTGAACCATCCATTAAACAACCTGTTTTTGTTTTTGTTTATAATGAATACTATTGAATGGCAAGTCTTCTGTGAGGAGATGCACAGGATGTTAACAATTTATAAAAGCCCTTATGTTATCTAAATTAGCACGAGAACTTCAACAGGTCCATTGTATCATTGTTGCTACTTTTATCTTGAATCATGGGTAACCCAATAAATGGACACCTTAGATGGTTTATCTTTTTTGATTTGTTATTTATATGTTAGTTAATCTCCCTGGCCTCTGAAAAGTATAGGCAACATAAGACAGTCTTACATTTTGAAGATGAATAGTTTATACCCAATTGCTCTGAAGCCTCGGACATAGGCCGAGAAAAAGTATTAGCTGTTGATTTCTCCTTTTGATAGCCTACAGAGACATTAGAACTTGAATTTAAAAGGACAAAGACTTTGATGATGGCATAGAAATATCAGTATTTACCCATCTGAAGAAGTAGAATAGATTAATGAGGTGTGACTTTTATTTTAGGTTATTACCAACTTCTGAGTCTGAGGATATGATCCTGAGATAATAAACCTCTTTTTCTTTCTTTCATTTAGAGAATGATTGAGAATATGAAGGAAATTTGAACCATCAGTTTACAAACCAAGGCACAAAAGTAGATATACAATTGTCATAGTCTTTACTGCCACACTAATCACAAGCAAAGCAACCATGACAAGATGCCTTGAAATAATTTAGAAAAACAGTTGCAAAATTAAAGGGAATTGGAAATATGTGGCCAAGTACTAAAATTTAGATAACCTGCATTCATATCAGCATGGAGTTTGCGAGTAGAAAAGTTGAAAACAGGAAGTTTGGTTTATTTATATATCTCAATTTTATGGAATAAATATCCATCAAATAGCTTTCGTGGTTGACTTTAAATAGTATGTCTAGTTATACTTCATAGAGAAAAACACAATTTTGCTTAATTCTGATAAGATCTGAAACAGCAATCACCCTTTTGAGAAGTTCAAGATGTGATGAAAGATGTTGTAATTGTGATACTCCCAAGAACCTTGATATTAAAATAAGCTCACTGTCTGTAGGCTTTAATGTTTCTGTAAGTATAACTTTCATTTAATTTTACAATTGCCTGTGAAGAAATGTCGAATCCTTGTAAGCCCTTCTGGTATCCATTGTTCTCACCCACTGCAGACGACTCTTACAAAAAGGTCAACACATTAAAGTCAGATCAGCAGTACCAGGGTTTCGAGGGAACCATATTACCAATACCAGACCCACTGATGACGTAAAAGGAGTAAATTCCATAAGCAAACCTTTTGTAGGGTGTCTCCACTTAGAGGAATCCGCCATAAAGAACCATTATTTCTATTCATTAAAAGTTTATTGTCAATGTCGGATTTATTAATATAACGATGTTTAAATATTAATGTGTCTAAAGTTGGCTTTAATAATATATTGATTGTTGAATTTATTTATTGCATACATGACTAGTTTTAATAAGACATTGATGGTTGGATTTATTAATGAATGGTTGGCTTTAACAATATATAGATGGTTGTATTTAAAAGTTTATGCATGATTAATTAGTATATTCATGGTTGAATAGAATGTCCTAGTTTCGTTGTTGTGAATTTTCTCTAGGTCTAGAATATGTACCAAAGAAATAGATATAAAAAAAGAAAAAGTATTTGGGAAAATAAGATAACATAAGCAGGGAAAGCAAATAGTGAGATTTACTAAATAAAATTTTACAAATGATGTTTTCGAAAATATTATTTTCAACTAGTTTGTTTGTTTGTTTTGAAATTAAGCACAAAGCTACACAATGGGTTATCTGTGTTACTACCCACCACGGGTATACGAAACCCGGAAACCGACATATCGTCGTGTAGACGACGGGGGGTGGGGGGGGGGCGGTAGAGTAACGTCGACCGAACGGAC
>NW_013668428.1:123144-123997 GCF_000517525.1 Limulus polyphemus | reverse complement strand
GGGTTTCTGTGCCCTCCCCCCCCCGGGAATCGAAACCCCGCAAATCCCTGTGGCCCGGGGGGGGGGGGGGTTGTTTTCAACTAAAACAAAATTGATTCATTCTGTATGTGAAACGTTAAAGGTCCTAGTGGACTTTCAAACACGTTATAATTACCAAACGAAATATAAATAATATATTCTGAGTCTTGTTTCTACTTTATTAACACCTTATAATGTATGAATATATCAGCTGTTGATTCTTCAATTTTTATTCTGTTGTTCCAACACTAAAAAAAAAAAAAGCAGATGCCTAGTGGACGGCAGTTTACTTGATTTATATCACAGTTTAAAAACATTAAGAAAACACCAGGTAATGTTATTAGTGGAAAACAAATTGAGAAGTCATGACTTATATTCAATGTGAAAAGGTCGTTAAGACACACGGCCTCTTATCCATTTATTAACTTTGTAAATGTTATTGTGGGGCTATTACACACTCACAAACAGCCATGAACAGTGAATAGTAGGTCAACTTGGGGTATTGTTTGGACATTCAGGTCATTATTCTATTGGATATTGTTCTTCAATTGCGATGTAGAAAAATAAATATGTTCAGTTATTTTAGATCCTCCCTAAAGTTTATATTTTTTGCAGCTGATTGAAAAGTGCTGTGATTTTTTTATTTAAATTCGTTTTTATTCTGCACAATTTAAGCGTAATTATAATTGATTATATTAGATTATTTTCACAGATGCTTTGTAATTTTGATATTTTGTCCTATCGCACATGCTGATATGTTTATATGTTACTGTATTTGTGTATAATTCTAACAAATGTTGACTAGTTTCATTAAAATTATAAGTTTTCTTTGTTT
>NW_013668428.1:110474-122721 GCF_000517525.1 Limulus polyphemus | reverse complement strand
ACCGCCAACTCTTGGACTACTATTTTACCAACGAATAGTGGGATTGACCGTCACCTTATAACGTCCCCACGGCTGAAAGGGCAAACATGTTTGGTGTGACGGGGATTCAAACCATCGACCCTCAGATTGCGAGTCAAGTGCCCTAACCATCTGGCCATGCCGAGCAAAATTATAAGTACTAGACTAATACATTAATGATCAAATACATAAACTATAACTACCAAGTTATTACTGAAAGTGGTATTTAGGTTTTAATTGCTTAAGTTATTATACTTCATGCAAAATGCCAGTAAAAAATCCTCTGATGAGAAAGCAAGTTTTCAAAAATAATTTTCCTTGACAATATTGGTTAAAATCATCATTACGAATATCTGAACAAATCCAACTCATAATGTTCACTCAGGACTAAATGTAAATAAAACCTCTCGTAATATTATAAATCAAGACTAAGTTGAAATAAATAATTGTTACACTTTAACTTGTGAGAATATAACCAGTTTCTTACACTGAACTCGTTCATCACATGGGTATCTTTGCTGGTTTTCTAACAAAATCATAATTCTTGGTTAATACTGTTCATGTACAACACACTGTCTCTAAACATGATATTTTGTTGTGGAACAAAAGGGTGTAACAATTTGTGATTTTAAAAATGTTAGTTCTTAATTACTACTATTTGTAAAAAAGTGTACAAAATCGTGCCTAATTAAAACATATATTTCAAAGTTTCATAAAAAGGTCTATTTAAGCAACAAAGTTACCCATCAACGTCGAGTTAAAAGTTATTAGGTTTCAAAAAGAATACAAATTGCTCGCTAGAGCTATACTGAAGGTAACCACTGAAGACATTATTTCTACTACTGGACATTTCTCTCTTAAACGAACTTACCCATCAGCATCTGGTTGAAGGTTATTAGGATTCAGAAAGTATGTATATAAGTTATTCATTAGAACTGGGGTGAAAGCAGACCCTGAAGATACTATTCCTGCCACGAGGCCAATGTTGTTAGGGAACCACTGCAATCGACAAGTGTTTGATTATTTTTTTATAAAATAATGTTTATTATCAACAACTAACTCTATTCAAATATCAATAAAAAGAAACATTAGATGGAACTCACTTCTTACTATCTTTGAAAAATGTTTATTTTTCTGTTTCTCGAGAATTTTTGAATTTTTTATATTTATACTTCTATTATTTGAAGATTCCAAAATGTTTCATACCCTTTAAGTAAGATAATACAGCCTTGTAATACTTTATAGACAAAAACACAATTTTCTTTCTTAATTATGATTTTCAAATACTAATAATACACAGGTAGTGATTATTTTTTAAAAAATTTAAAAATGTAGCATTTCGAAATGTGTTGGAGGTTTAAAATAAATAAATTTCGGAATCATTTAATCAAAATTTTGTTTTTTGAGAAATTAAAATTTACAATCATCTAATGATTTCTAACAGTACTTCATTAAATAACTACTGCTTTCTTCATACAGCATCATAACAGTTAGTGTCTTCGATATCAGAGCTTCAACATCTGACCCAAAATACTGAGGTTGTACCAATGAACACTGAGTAGTTTTCCTAAAAGTATTTTTAGAGCTAAAAATACATGCAGAAAGTCTCGAACAAGACAACTATGAAAGAAACAGACCAGAGAAAAAATGAAAAACGACTGTATTCTGAGTATAAATACAGGAACAATACAAGTTGGGCCTAATGAAGGAAGGAAATTGGAAACAGTAGGCGTCTCCGAAACATAACTGGAGGATGAAGGGAGAAAAAAGAGTATATAAAAACTTTGTCTTGGTATACAAAAGGATAAAGAACTCTCTTCATGGTGTGGCCTTCCTTTTAACTTCACATATTGGAAAAATCGAAACCACTGTCTACTTTGTTGACAAAAAAAATTATAGGGTTAGAAGTCCAATTAGGACAACGGTGTATGGAACTGATACAAATGGATACTCCCCAGAAAAGTAAATCAGTAGAGGATTGCAGAATGGTGTTAACAACATGCCTCATCATGAAAATTCAGTTGTACTGGGTAACTTCAATGGCCACGTTTTAACAGATAGGGCAGGAAACAATAGTAAAATTGAGGAATGTATCCCCCTCTGAGAATGCAATGGTGACAACTGCAGAAGAAGAAGAATGGCAGGTATTTCGTAAGAAGGTGACAAGAATCACTGAAGATATTTTCACCAAGGTAAATCAGAAGATATTTTATGAAGTTTGCAAGATGTTGTTAACAACATGCCTCATCATGAAAATTCAGTTGTACTGGGTAACTTCAATGGCCACGTTTGAACAGATCGGACAGGGAGTACAGGTACACCGCCTGTTTTCTGGCACCCTTGGTTCCAGAGCCTTGCCGGATTATTCGTTTTGCCGTACCAACAGATGTCGCGTAATAATAATTCAACAATACACCTCTGACCCACTAATTATACCCATCCCGTGTGTCTAAAGCACCATGAACTGCTAGAAACATAAATAAAACAAATATTAAATGTGAATTAAATGATTAATGAAATATATTAGTACAGGTATAAATGAAAATGGTTTATTAATTACTATACCTACAAAGTAGTGCCGCTTCCAAAATAGCAAATTTTAGAATTTTACTAGAATTGTAGAGCTAATCACAAAGGTCTGGAAGTTGAGAGCTGTCAGGATTACTGTCTGTTTCATCATGGATTTGTGATGTTGCAAGGGAAACACTTTAAGTTGAAGCCACTGAATTATCGGATGTAAGCTTACTGCTCTGACACACATACTTCTTGGCTTTGTTTTTAAACATTTCATCTAAGCGAAGTTTTTTATGTGCTTTGATCTTTCATACAGCAAATGAAGAGTCATTAGTTCTTGTTCCGTCACGAAGGTACGTTGCTCTAGCTCACTGATTAATTCACCCGTCAACTCAATTAAAGTGTGACATACCTACTTAAAATGTAAGTAGACCAATGCTATATGTGGCCGCCCAGTAAACTAGTCTGGCGGTCGCGGGAATTTCAAGTGCGCTTTCGTAATTTTGTCTGGATTAAAGGATGTGCCAGACCATCAGCTGCTATAAAGAATCTTCAATGCAGTATGGAAACAAGGTGATATACTAGCATAATGGCGCAAGGCAATTATTTGACCGCTTACACCCATTTACGGGCAAAACTGTGACCATAGCGAGTGTGATAACCACAGGTGCATATCACTGGTACCTCACATTGACAAAATATATTGAAGCATACTGGAAATATGGCTAAGAATTTGTATGAAGAAACTAGGATAGTGGCAACATGGTTTTAAATTACGAGGTAGTACCTCTGACTTAACCTTCTATATAAAAAATATTTTTGAAAATCATAGAAGTGTAACAATAACAAGTATTTAGCTTTTATGCATCTGGAAAGAGATACCGAAGATCATACCTCCTAAGTTTTACCAGGTAATAGGAGGCAAGTATAAAGTTTAGGCGCAGTGAGGCCCCAGTCAGGAAAATGACATTGGTTTGAAGTAGCCACTGGTGTACTGCAGTGTAACATGTTCTCCTGTGCTTGTTCATTTTGCTGGTGGATGAAGTACTGGAGGAAGAAGACCACCCCACAGTTAGACTGGATTAAGGGATACTTGCATATGTAGACGGCGTTAGTATTGTTACATCTATTGAAAGATTTACAGGCACATAGAGATAAATGATGTAAACTGATTGAAGTATTTGGCTTGAAACTCAATGTTTTGAAACTATAAATAGTGATATTGTCACGTATATCACAACAAGCTTCGAATATCTAGAAGTGCCCTTTAACCAACGAGCAGATAAATAAAATGCAAGGTTAAGCCAGTATAGCAGAAAGGTAAGCAAGCTTTAAACACTGCTGAGGTACAAATAAATACCACAAAAAGCTACCATATATAACCCCCATACTCCATCCTCTGTTGTTTTATGGGAATTGGACATGGACCTTGAATGCTAAAATTAAAAGTAAAGTTCAAGCAGTCTTATCAGTGGTGCCACATTCAGAGACAGAAAGAAAAATGATAATATAGGTTAAACTTGATAGTGAAAGAAGTGCTGAAGGTCACTGAGAAAGCACAGCTAAGATGATATGCAGAACAAGAGAATGCCTCTAAAGTGAATCATGTGGAAGTGGAAAGAAAACTGCCAGAATGATCTAGAAAACGAGGGATAAAAAAATATAGAAGAGGTGATGGAAAGCAGAGGAACCACGTTGTGTGAGATGGATGAACAGAAGTTCTATGAAAAAGGATAGGATGGAGAGCTGTCTAGATATACAGGCCCTAAGTCTACCTGTTGTTGGATGATGATTAGCCGATGCTAGTTACCAAAACCAAATAAAAGAAGAAAACAGTTTGACAAAGTTATAAGAAATATAGTCTATAAATCGAATAAGAAACGGAAATAGTGTGAAAGATTAACAGCTACCAAATTATTCTATATATAATATGGGTACAACGTGTACAATTACAGATAAAATGTTAAACAATAATGATATTAACTACTAGATACTTCCTTAATTCTCATTGTTGATACTTTTATTATAACACAAATATTTTCAATGTATTAAATATTGAAACACGAAATTATTTACCTCCATAGCTACAGGTAGTGGTAAGCCATAAAAACAGAGATAACCAACATTAGAAATTACACCAAAGAGAGCAATCGTAGCTTCCAGGCTGTGTTGTATAGCCCAGTAAGTTCCAGCTGTTCCAAAACTGTCAATGATTAAAATATATTAAAGTTATTCACTTTTTAAATTAACAAACACAACCAACTTACATAAAAGCACTTCACTTTATTCACATTCTATCCTTCTGTAGAACATTTCGTCTGATTTTCTCTGTGACACCAATTTAGTGATCGAACATATATAGTTTTGGTTGTATTCAAGACTGACAAGTACAGATTACATTTATAATTTTATATGGAATATTGAATGAACATATCTAATATATAATTTGAGTAGGTATGTCTTGAGTTGTGTTTATCATTTCATAAGCATGCTATAAACATAATTTTTCAGTGGCATTGTTCTTGTTCTGGGTTTTCTGGGGCAAAGGTGCATTGGCTCTCTGTGTTAAAAATACTTATTTAAAATAAATGGCAATCAAGTAACACTATAAAATGTAAGGATAAACGTATAAAAATATACAACAAAACTTATCATATGGAAAATGTATTATTTTCCAATAGCATCCTGATAATGTCAAACGGGCCAGGAGAGTTAAAACACGTCTAAAATAATGCCACCACTATGATATTAAGTAGATACACTAAATTAAAACATAGTGAGTCAAAAACTATGATAAATCAGAATCATTTGTAGGACCCCCATTGCCTGCCAACGTGTATAATGCACTGTCTAATTAGTAGGTCTTGAAGTGCACAAATGAAACAAACAAACTTCCAGTCTGACCAGTGGTAGCTGATTTGATTGCAGTAATAGCAACAAGATTATTCCCTTAAATAGCTACATGGCCAGGAATCCAGGTGGCAATGAAACTTCAGCGATATTGAAACCAATCATTCAACCATTCTAAGGCCTTCAAAGAGCAAGTCAATGTAGATGGTCAGAGTTAGTGTATCACTTACTCTCTATATAATCTAAGTCATGTCATATTGTGTCAGGAGGCCATGTAAGCTAGCCATTGAAGTTCGACTTAAACCCAGTTACAAACAGATTTATATTAAATCCAGGTATACAGTCGCGAGTGGAGTACACAAGACACTAACTCGAGAAAGTTTACAGTTAGAATAAAGAACTGACTCTGAGACTGAGGTTTCAAAACACATCAAGCTTTTAATATAACATAGATATTTCAAAATACATCTTTCACATACAATACGCTATCTAGTTAATCAATTTTTCTACAATTCTCATCACATTATCTATTATAATCAAATGTTTCTCGACTAAAACGTTAGTAGTAACATATTCTGATGTACTTCAATATATGAGTCCTCTTTAACTTTATACCCCTTTTCCATAAGCCTCTTCACTATGTTACTCGACTGAGAGAAGTAGCAATTATTACTTACATCAAGGTTAAGACAGTGTTCTGGCCTCTCTATAGTGTAGATAGCTTCAACATCTTGTAACTTCTTCAGCATTGGAGATAATTGACTTTCTGGTCCTTGAGGAACTCGTTCAGCACTGGAGAACTTTTCTTTTAGTGCGGATATTCTTGATTTTCAACACCTGAAGACTTCCTTTCTTGTTTTGAGAGAATTGAAATTTTGGCTCAAAACATGGGTTTTTATATCCAATTTCCTTAGTGTCCTTGAAAGTTTCCAAATAGTGTGCACATCTACCCATAAATAGGTCTGAAACTTCATTGGACAATTTCTGCAAACTCATTGGAATTTCCAGAACCAAAGCCAAAACTCTTTAATAATTGGTTACAGCTAGAATCAGTAAATCGGCAGCCTGTTTGCTTGTACTACTCCTCGTTCCTCTTGACATCAATCCTAGGTCAAAAGTCCCGACTCCTCCCTTTAACATAAACTTTCTTCATAGCTTTTTCTCTGCTGCGTTGGCGTCGGTCTATAGATATCAGTCTTGTGAATGTACTTCATCTAAGCGTTCTCATGAGTGTGCTAGCTTCGATTTATAGATAATATCAACATTTAATTCTGGGAAGTATCTTTAATTTGTACTTAACCCACTTTCCTCTCTTAGTCAATCATAGTTATATAACTGTCCTTACTCTACATTGCGCAATATTTCTTCTTATTATGTATGCCTTGCATGAAACTTTTTATGATATACATATTTTCTCAATTTTTGAAGCATTTTAAATATAGTAAAAATGCTTAAACAGCCACAAATGCTTTAGTATTGTATAAAACTCAGCAAACATAGAATCTGTGGAGAGAAACCTGTGAGCTAGAACAGCATTGCAGTAAATTACACAGAGCTCATATGGTTTCCTGATTTTAACCTAGCTGTAAAATTTGGCGCTGAAAGATTACTGTTCATTAATAAAAAGCTGACACTTTCAATTAGGATTATATTGAATTTACAGGTGCATCAAATGAAGACTATACAAAAGGTGTACAAGCCAAGGGCCAATGGGATGATAATCAGATTCAGCCATCATGAAAAAATTAGTACAAACTAATGTGATGAAAACCAAGCAGATTTTGAAATTAGCTACATTCAACAGTGTTATACTTTGAACATTTAATTAATTCAAGGCATGAATATACATTGCCAGGTAAAATTCTAAGGCAGTAATTGGAGCTTTGCAGCATATTGCAAACTTTCGAATATAAAATAGATGTTTATACGACTCTGCCTGAAAATATTATGCTGGAGAAGTACAGAAAGTCCGATATATTGTATTGAGTTTAACTTCTGCAAAGCAGTTATAGCAGAAGCCAGAGCTCCATAGTCCTGTTTAGACTGAATAAGGGAAAATGGATTTTAGTATAAAATAACTATCTGCTCTTTAATAGATGAAAGAGATTCTGTGGAGAATTTTTTACAGTTGACATGAAGTTATTTGTAGCTCTATGTATTTTGAAAACAAACTACCATTTTGTTTGATAATACTGACATTCATTTGACCTAGCCATAATTGATCAACTGGTTGATCGTGAAAACGCTATCCTAGGTCTTCTACAGAAATTCAAGGTCAAAGTAGTGCATTGCAGTGACACAGGCACCAAAAAACTACCAGGATTATCTCATCCACTTCAAGGAACATCATATATGGAAAAAATATGGGTAGAAACGTATATCCCATAAGAAGTAAATTGCATAGGCAGAAATCTCTCTGAGCAGTTCTCTCACTGTGAATCAGTCGAGGGGTTAAGAACGATTTCTGTTTCAACCAAAAGAGCTTATAAAAGCTTACCAGCTCTCCGAAGTTGACCAAGATAATTCAGAAATGGGTATCTTCTTGTCAAAACATAACAACCTCAAGACAGTGATGTTTCTAGAAAGGAGTGTAAAATTATAAACAGAAGTGCAGGGACTTCGAAAGATGGTAGCATATTAGCAAAGTTTTCTGTATATGATCATATTATTGTTATACATTCTTCTGTTTCATAAAAAAAAGAAAAAATCAGTGGTCATTGATACAGTGGAGTTCTCGAGGATGAAGTGCTTCACACCGTAAAAAGCTAAATACTTTGAGGAGAGCATAACAATGGGCATTGTACCCAAACACTAATACCAGACATTATGTCCAAAATATCTCATACTGGTAATTGGTTGAATCTACCCATAATTGACCCCAGGACTTCTCGTGTTAGAGAATTTAAAGCCATATTATGTATTGCAGGCACTACTCAAAATACGATTTTTTCCTTTCAACACATGTGGCAAACACGTGAGTAAATATTATATTCCAGAGAATATTACCGGAATGTCCCCTCACTATGACCAGGAATCACCATCTATGTGTATAGCCCAGTACCACACCTCATAGTTTAAACCCTATGACATAGTTCATAGTTCAACACTGTATCTTATAGTTTAGGTATTACACTGTCAAGAATTGAGATAGTTACTTTCTAAGCAACGTGTGCAAATTCGGTGAATGATTTCAGGATAAAAACAGCTGATTATGAAATGTTTTGTAACATCTTATATTCACATAATTTCCTCTGTTATTACGTTTATTAAAAGGTATTTTATAATCATCTTAATAAATACTGAAAAAACTCAAATGTGAAGCTTTTCTTTCCCAACGCTCTGGTATTAGAAACGTTATTTTGCTGTACTTCGTAAGATGAAATTTCATTATCAAATAACTATCACTCAAATATCAAAAACATAAAGTTGGTTTGATTTAAGAAATTTAGTGTCTTTATTTCCAAGTATAAAATTAAAATATTTTCCTACCTGTAAATAGCAGTACCAATTAGGATAGTAGGCTTTTGTCCAATCCGCTCAGCTAGCCAAACTCCGATGAATAAGAACGATACTATAAAATCAGTTGTGTAGATAATCCAGGTAGTCTGTTCATATGTCGTATTATTGTCAACTCTTTTTCTGAGATAAGATGTCAAATAAGGAGTGATATTTCCAAACAGATGTATTGTACCAAGACCAATAAATATCAGGAAACACCCAAAAGCTGTTATAAATGGACGAGCTTTCATTTCTAGAAATTACCCACAAAACGGTTGACGATATCCTTAAGTTTAAATGATGATCTAGAAACAATAAATTATATATTTAATCTTCTGTATTTTAACTGTATATTCACTTGACATTCCGAAAATGTTATGGACTTCAGCAATAAAAACACATTAATAACGACCTGAAAATAATAGATTATATAACTTCGTTGTTTTTTGAAGATTTATTGGCGCAAAGCCGCAACAACTATCTTCGCAAATCTACTCGTTTTTTGTTGATTATTTATTTATTTAAGTAAAACAGTAATAAAACCGGACAATTAATAAATGAACTGGTAATAGATAATATAGAAGTAAAATTTAGATAAAAAATAAATATGAAAATAGTTTAAGCTAAGATGTTAGATAAAAATTAAATGGTTTGTAAAAATAAGAAAAACATGGACAATCTTGACAGTACCATCATCTGTACCTGATGATGACAAAACCTTGTCGAAACGTTGTACATTTGCTGTTATGTTAAACTTATATTACAGTTTTCCTTCATTACCTATTCATGCCGTCTCCAAGCATTATTAGTACCATCATCACCAGTGACACTTCGTCCCACCAATGGCAACCATAGCAACAAAAGATACATTCTAACACAATTGTTACCCCTACGATAAAAAAAAAATCCTATACATTTTAGTAGTACTCATCTCCATTCTGTAGTCTTTTTTCCCTTTTTTATTAAAATATATTAATAATTCAAAATCTTCAAACTATCCGTAAAGCTAAACTCAATACTCTGTACCATTGTATATAGCTAGTTACATTTCTGTAACACCTAAATCATACACACAACTACAAGAAAGTCAAATCTCAGACTGAATAGAAAGTGAAATTATGGCCTTCCACAAACTAGGCATAGACACACACACACTGTAAATAACACTCTATTCTTTGACCACTTGCTGCACTCGTGACTGTAATAGCTACACGTTATAGCTTAATAGTTTTCACTCTTAAATGATTTAAAATAACTTCTCTATTACTGTATTTTATTCACACCAGTTTAAGCTAGCACTTTATATTAAGTAACAGCCTGCTTTTCTAAAAATCGTCAAAATAAGAGCTAGGGCTCAAGCTGTTTATAATTACTACGTATTTACTAGGTTTGTTACACTAGCCCATCTTGTCAAAGAGGTGGTTCATGTTGATCAGCGTTACATGAAATCTAATAAAAGAGAAATAAAACAGTGAGTATATAGTTTTTATTACATAATGCTTTATTTTCCTCGTTTATTTTTAAGTGTTTAATGAAGTTGAAAAATTAATTACATTATTTTATAAAAAAGTGTCTATAGCATTTTGTTCAATGGCAGAATTATGAAAAAAAAAGCAAACAAAACGTGATGTCTAAGGACATAGAATTTTTTAAAGTGTAACTATTGTATTTCATTTTTTGTTTTGCAGTGAATTCAGACCATGAATAATTCCCCCACATCCACCTCCCAACATTTTAGCTGTGCATCTAGGTTTAAAATGAACACTTAATACTCACCTCATTGGTTTGTAACAAAACAAATTTACAAGGTGTTTTGAAATATCTGTTTGTTTTTTTAGCCTCAAAATTTCTGTATTCCTATTGTAGTTGTTAGATTTTAATGAATTTAAAGTGAGACGAATGGGATTCAAATCCAATATTTATTTATCTTTAATTATTCAGCATTTTCTTATCATATTTTGCGTACTTAAAAACAAGAAACTGCATTGATTTCAAAACATCCTTGTTCAACATGTTTGACAACAAGTTTTACAACTACCGTTTTTAACAAGCCACTCCATTAGCTTGAGACTTAGTGTTTGAACAATTACCACTATTGGCTAAATCTCTCTCTGGTTTAGAAAGCAAGTCCACTGGATATAGAATTTTTTTCCACAGAATATACATCATCTGCTATTTCTAGTGAATTTTTTATGGACTATTTGAAAACAGATTTATATGATGTTTCGGCTCTTTGCTGAATCCCTTTTCCCCAACCCTTAGTGACATGTTTGTGGGATACTTGGAGTCAAATATCTAAACTTCAAACACAGATTACAGAAGATAGGCGATGATACCTGCACTATCTGACTAAATAAAACTGACACCGTTACAAAGTTTATAACCCATCCGAATTCAAAACATTCAGTTCACAGGACAGAAAGAATCGAACGATTCACTTCATTTCCTAAATGTTCTGATTCTTCAAGACAAAACTAACATCGAACATCCAGTTTACAACACAGAAGGAATCGAATTATTCACCCTTTTCCTAGATGTTCTGATTGTTAGACACAGACATCATATTATTAACAATCACAGAACATACAGAACCTCTTAAAAATGCTAATTTACAAAGTTCCCAATCACTGTGAGTTTTACATAGATGAATCTGGAATATATTTTGGACCAAGAACAAATCAACCAAAAATATTACTGCAGTTGAAATATCGTCTTAGCTAAACAAGCTTAACTGATCAAAGAGACAGTGTCGATTAACACTAACTGCAAATCTATATACTACTAAAACTCTGTAATTAAATACAGCAAAAACGGCACACAATAGTGCCATATTTGTAAAAATACTGTACCCCCTGAAATTAGAATAGAAACAGAATAAAACTAGTTTCGTTAAAATCGGGCCACGGGTTACCGAGTTAGCACCGTTTTTCGGGTCACTTTTATGAAAATTTCTAGCACGAGTAATTTTACATCACACTACAGTTCGCGCTCTTTACGAAACTTTTGCGTTCAAATCTATTTCCCTGTCAATGTTCCCATCTTCATTACAAGGCGTAAGATGACAAAAACAAGATCTTGAAGAATTTCTCAATAATGTGCCTTGGTTATGGTAGGTAAGGAAATGAGAAAATTTTCTCTGTCAAAAAATCATTCGCTGTGAGACAGTGAGAAAGATTTTTCATTTGGCTAATTTCGTAGTGTATCAGTTATCACGTTTTGCTGTTTCTTGCAGTAATTTGAGCAAGTTGGTATGAAATGTTTTTCTGAAATAGCTTTTTTGTTTTTTTTTTTACAGCAATTACGTTCTAATAAACCATGAATAACATTACTATTATCTGTTATTTCTTATTTTCAGTCGTTTTGAATC
>NW_013668428.1:86898-110026 GCF_000517525.1 Limulus polyphemus | reverse complement strand
TAAACCTTCATTTCGGTGCAATATTGAAATTAGCTTGAATTCTTTATAACCTATGAATAGTCGGTGAACCAAGGGGTCACGGGTGGTCTAGTTTTTTTTATAATTGCTAGCACAAAATGATATGTAACCAATGAGAAGTCGACAACACTAGCGAGCTCTCCCATAAAACCGCGCTCCCAACCTGGCCTATCAGTTCAACCTACCCTAGCTTCTCATACCTTAAAAAGGTCTCAACATGGGACAAAAACATTGAGGCTCAAAGTAACAAAGGATATCTGATCCGAACATTGTTTGATACTTAAAATAACAATGAAACGAATTAAAATGAAAGATGTATGTATGAAATAAAACTACAATGTATTTTGTTTGTTTTCTTACTTGAGTAAGGAAACATACTATGCTAATATTATAATAATATGTAGGCAAGCAACGATTTATAAGCATAAGGAAAAGTTTTATTGACAGTGGAACAGACAACATGTTTCGACAAAACATTGGTCTTTCTTCTTCAAAACTCGATTTTTAGCGTTAAAAGCCGACAAATTTATTGCTCTGACATTAAGGGGCAGTATAATGTGTAAAACGTTTTTGTTTTATTATTTTGTTAAGTTTGGTTTATTTTGAAGTTTGCGTAAAGCTACAGGAGGGTTGTCCGCACTAGCCTGCGTAAAGCTACAGGAGGGTTGTCCGCACTACCCTGCGTAAAGCTACAGGAGGGTTGTCCGCGCTAGCCTGCGTAAAGCTACAGGAGGGCTGTCCGTACTAGCCGTCCCTAACTTAACAGTGAAAGGCTGGGGGAAAAGCAGCTGGTCAACGACATCCACCACCAACTCTTGGGCTACTCTTTTACAAACGTTAAGAAGGATTGAGCTTTACATTATAATGTCCTCGCGGCTTAAAGGGTGAGCCTGTTCGGTGACGAAGATTCGAACCCGCGAGTCGATTTCTTGTTAAAACGAGATAAAAAAATGAAGGAATTAAAAGGGTCTATGATATGTAAATAACTAAAAATGTTCAAGTTGGACAGCGTGTTGTTGTTTAAGAAGTATTTTTATAGCTTAATTATTTAAAAAAAAAAGTGATGAGTACAAAAAATTAAACACAAAAAAATATTTAAGATTAAAATATTGAATAGAATAAAAACGGTTTCTGGCGCGTAAGTAACTAAAAACATGCTCAATGATGATAGCAATACTAATAAAAGAATTTAAGTTTCTTAATGAGAAAGCTATAATAGAACAGTGAGTAAGAAAGCACATGGTGATACGCAGGATGGAATGAAACAAACCAGAAGTATTCTACCTGCAAGTGTGTGTGGTATTTTACTGTATAACAAACGAAGTCAATTGTTTGTCATGTGTTAGTGGAGCCAACCTCTGATACTATAAAAAACAAAGTTGATATAGAAAATGGGAAATAGTATAAAATAAAAGAACGTACATTTACTTAACGTGAACGAAGAGAGTAGAATAATTGAAACACTGGAAGTCACACATGTTAACTTAAAAACAAGTACTCTAGTAATAACACACGATTCAGTATGCAACTATATACGTTAGAAGGCTTACAACCACTACGTATACACCAGCCTAAAGTTCTGTTTGATTAAAATTATGAAAAAGAGGAAGACTTATGTAGTGGTAGCAATTATCTTCTGTTACAAAACTTACACAGTGGAAGGAAAAATAGTCTAATAATGTTTTCTTGTATGAACAAGTTTTTGATCGTTTGCTAGACCAGAAGTAAGTTAAGGATTTGCTGGTATGCAGTATTTACTGGCCTAAAGATTATGATACACTTTGTTCAGTACTGACTGTACCAGAGGTTAGGGTACAGCCTTACAGGTTTTACAGTATTTGCTGTATCAGAGGTTAGGCTCACGTTGGTACAGCATTCGCTGCATTTTAAGGTACAGGTATTCGTTGCATCAAAGGTTAGGAAAGAGTTTGTACAGCATTTGCTAACGTTAACGTACAATTTCTGTGACCTTCTACTACAACACTTTTTATTTATTCATTTACAATGTTTCCATATCTGATTGGTTAGAAAACGTCAAAGCATAGCAACTAAAAGCTCCCTTGTTTAACTAATAGGACTAACTAAAAGTAATTATTTAGTAATTAAGTACGGTGGACTTATTGACAGTTTTTGTTTGGCAAGGAAGGTAACAGTTAATTTCACATTCTTTTCCTAAATAATCTATTGTAGTGTCTAAAAATGGTAAGGTGGATGCAGTATGTTTACTATTAATATGTTGAATAGTTCTGAAATTAATATATAAGTTATATATTTGTAAACACAACAAACGTGTCACCTTCTATGATTTAAAGGGCTATTTTTAACCACTTTTTCTTATGATAACTTAAAAACAAATTAACTATATATGATACGACCCTTGACTCCATAAAAACTCAATCTGTTTCTTCACAATGACAACCATCAGAAATAAATTAGCGGCAAACTCTAATAATTTAGTAAAAAATGCGTTTCGTTATACCATTAGTACCATCGGAAGTTTGAAAAATTAAATTACTACTTAACTCAGTTACTTCTTTAATATATATATATATACATGTATCTAGTGACTACATGTCCAAAGTAGCAGAGTTGATCGGTTAATCAAACACTAACTTAAGAACATCTTAAGAAAACTCAAATTCTTTGTTACACAAGACTCAAAACCCCCAATCAAAGTCTTGCTAGTTTATGCTATGCTTGATACAATGGTCTTATAAGACGTTTTATTTCGCCAACTTACACATGTAGTAACATATTTATTAGTAGTACTCCATGTTATATTACATTGTATAGCACGTAGACTACTACTGTGTATATTTATCAGTAGTACTCCATGTTATATTACATTGTATAGCACGTAGACTACTACTGTGTATATTTATTAGTAGTACTCCATGTTATATTACATTGTATAGCACGTAGACTACTACTGTGTATATTTATTAGTAGTACTCCATGTTATATTACATTGTATAGCACGTAGACTACTACTGTGTATATTTATTAGTAGTACTCCATGTTATATTACATTGTATAGCACGTAGACTACTACTGTGTATATTTATTAGTAGTACTCCATGTTATATTACATTGTATAGCACGTAGACTACTACTGTGTCTGTCATATTCTAATGAATCCTGGTATTGGCCATTGACACTAGATATGACAGATGCAGCGTAGCCGGCGTATTCTACCCTGCTTTCACTCATTACTTCTTTGACTAAACATATCCTGTGTCAGTAGCTTGGTTGGAATATTAGATCTTTCGCAGAACAGGCATTTCATACAGAAAACTAGAATTTGGTCAGATCAGTCAAAGCTCGAACGTCTCTTTGCTACGGTAGAACAATATATCTGTGCTACTACTGTCCTATATTCCTCAAAAGTATAGCTTCAATGGAACGAATTGTTTGATATTGTTCTGCAAACTTATGCTTTTGAAATAAATTAAAAATAACAACAATTTAGTATATAGTTTATTATATAAATTGTTTTTTATCCTTGTTTAGAGACACTGAAGAAAGGTGAAATTCCCCTGAAAATGGGGTACCTCAATGATATCTAGTGACAAATCCAAAACTAGATTAAACCTCAATTATTTTTCACCCAAACATGCAATAAGTGGTGATAGGAACAAATAGCAATAGAACAATATATGATTACCATGTCTATGGTTGACTAGTTATGTACAATAATATGAAACGTTTTCAGACCTAGTGGTTTTTGTACTTTGGGGATGAGGATGCATTATAAGAGTGGAAATCAAACACCACTTTTCGGTAGCCCAACAGTTGGTTTACGCTTGAGCGAAATCCAATGGAGCAAGCAAAAAGAAAACAGCCTTAAGCGTAGTACGACCGAGTCTTTTTAGTTTCTACATCCATTGGCTTTTGAGTACCAAATTCAATTTATATTGCTATAAATAAGTTCTTTACGTGTATATACGTGTTTCTTAAAGAGTATCCACCACTGTCATTTAATAAATACTTTACCCTGCGAGTACAAAACTTCATAAATTACTACATTTAGTGAAATCATTCCGTATAGAGTAACTCTTTCACCAAAACAAAAGTATCGAAAAACTATTTTACTTACAGTTCTCGAGCTCTTATTGTTCTCTAAGACAAACAGTAGATCAGCAGACTGTAGATTTGATATTTACAATATACTCGAACTCTTCACACCTACCTGTATATATGAAAAGGTTCGAAGTTTGTACACCAAGATCGTTAATACGTCACTAGCAGCTGGTTTTGACGGAATGCGCAAGGAGCTTGTTAACTGTATATCCGAACAGGTCCTTACACAAGTATTGTTTGGCCACCTAACTGAACTCTTTAGCCTTTCTCTTAAATCAGGGTACATCCCAGTCTCTTGGAAGCATGCAAATATTCTCATTTTCCTTAAAGAAGGAAAACTACCGACCAATCAGCTTCACCAACTGTATAAAAAATATTAGAACGAATAATAAGTAATAGGCTAAATACATTTATGGAAAATAACTCAAAATTACCCGATGTACAAAACGGCTTCAGAAGGTTTCGGCAAACGACTGACCACATAGTCAAATTAACATAAACAATCACGGACAGTTTAAATATATATGAATGCACTGCCGCATGTTTTCTCGATATAGAAAAATTATTTGACACCTACCGCGAGGAATTGTTCGCTGGACAATAGAACATGTAGAATTAATGTGTGTGTGGGGGGGGGGGGGCTACTCCGAGTATTTTACTCAAGAGGCAGGTGTTAACAGACACAAATATCTGCCTCAGATCGCAATTATCAGATGACGTGGGAATCTGGAAGAGCTCCCCAACACCGTCCATAGCAACAAACCGGCAAACCGGATTAAATCAAACAGTAGAGTATTGCCCAAAACTCAGAATTAAAATTAGCGTCCCTAAAACACAAACAGCTAAGAAACCACCAAAAATGTACATGAATAGAACCCTCCTCCAGACTGCCGCGTTAGCTAAATTCCTAGTTAGGTATCAGATATGACTCTAAATTAAATCGAAAAACCCATATTAACCAGATCAGAACTAAAATATGGAGGCGCGCAAATAAAGGTCAAGAGCCTTTCAGGTAACAACTCAGGAACTTCACCACAGAACATTATTTAAATATTCTAACAATATGTATGACCAATAATCGAATATGGTAGTCCAGCATGTATTAACATCTCACTAAATATAATAAAGAAACAATTACATCCATTACAGCACTCAATACTCACTACAGCATATAAAGTACAAAGAACCACAAACTCATATTTCCTATACAAATACGCAACTATACAGACAAGTATAGGACAGTCTCTTACAGTACTCAAATATTTATTTTTCAAAAACTCTGAATTATGATTAATTTTCTTGTCATAGATTAGAAAATGAATGTGTCTCGATATATGGAACTGTTTGTCACGTGTAGGACTGACTATACACATCAAGCTAAGAACAATATGTTCCGAGATAAAATGTTTTATTCGTCTAGCATTTACCAGTCACGATGGTGTACTGTGATGGAGGGAGTCTTCGAAAGCATGTGACCCTCCAAGACCCGAACGAAAGGAAACGGCGCCCGTCCCAGACTCCACAGACCAACAGTGACACGTGCTGTAGTTCTGTCGAATTGTGTATACCAGCGAAAAGTAAGTTTCGGTAGATATTTACATGTGGTATATCTATAGAATTATATAAAATATCCAAATTAAACTTCGGCAGATATGTACATGTGGTATATCTGTAGAATTATATAAACTATCCAAACTAAACTTCGGTATGTACATGTGGTATATCTGTAGAATTATATAAACTATCCATACTAAACTTCGGTATGTACATGTGGTATATCTGTAGAATTATATAAACTATCCATACTAAACTTTGGTATGTATGTACATGTGGTATATCTGTAGAATTATATAAACTATCCAAACTAAACTTCGGTATGTATGTATGTACATGTGGTATATCTGTAGAATTATATAAACTATCTATACTAAACTTTGGTAAGTATGTACACGTGGTATATCTATAGAATTACATAAACAAGCTAAACTAAGCTTCGATAAGTATGTACATGTGGTATATCTGTAGAATTATATAAACTATCCAAACTAAACTTCGGTATGTATGTATGTACATCTGGTATATCTGTAGAATTATATAAACTATCTAAACTAAGCTTCGGTAAGTATGTACATGTGGTATATCTGTAGAATTATATAAACTATCCAAACTAAACTTCGGCAAGTATGTACATGTGGTATATCTGTAGAATTATATAAACTATCTAAACTAAGCTTCGGTAAGTATGTACATGTGGTATATCTGTAGAATTATATAAACTATCCAAACTAAACTTCGGTATGTATGTATGTACATGTGGTATATCTGTATAATTATATAAACTATCTAAACTAAGCTTCGGTATGTATGTATGTACATGTGGTATATCTGTAGAATTATATAAACTATCTAAATTAAACTTTGGTAAGTATGTACATGTGGTATATCTGTAGAATTATATAAACTATCTAAATTAAACTTTGGTAAGTATGTACATGTGGTATATCTGTAGAATTATATAAACTATCTAAACTAAGCTTCGGTATGTATGTACATGTGGTATATCTGTTGAATTATATAAACTATCCAAACTAAACTTCGGTATGTATGTACATGTGGTATATCTGTAGAATTATATAAACTATCCAAACTAAACTTCGGTATGTATGTATGTACATGTGGTATATCTGTAGAATTATATAAACTATCGAAACTAAGCTTCGGTATGTATGTTCATGTGGTATATCTGTTGAATTATATAAACTATCCAGACTAAGTTTCGGTAAGTATGTACATGTGGTATATCTGTAGAATTATATAAACTATCGAAACTAAGCTTCGGTACGTATGTACATGTGGTATATCTGTTGAATTATATAAACTATCCAGACTAAGTTTCGGTAAGTATGTACATGTGGTATATCTGTAGAATTATATAAACTATCTAAATTAAACTTTGGTAAGTATGTACACGTGGTATATCTGTAGAATTATATAAAATATCGAAACTAAGCTTCGGTAAATATGTACACGTGGTATATCTATAGAATTATACAATCCAGCCAAACTAAGCTTTGGTAAATATGTACATGTGATATATCTGTAGAATTATATAAACTATCTATACTAAACTTTGGTAAGTATGTACACGTGGTATATCTATAGAATTATATAAACTATCTAAACTAAGCTTCAGTAAATATTCGCTCTATTACAAAATATTAGAAGAGAAACACGAAAATCACCAAGTTAAAGCGTTTTGTTTATGAAATTAAAGATGGTTTGGAAATCCTATGTTCTGTAATAGAAGAGAAAAGTTTGAAATTAAATTATGTTTTAGACTTTATGAATATATACAATCGTTACGTTAGCTGAATTTTGTCTTTCTCGTGGTGTGTAGATAGAGTATTTGTTGTTTGAAGTTAAGCACAAAGCTATACAATGGGATATCTGTGCTCTGCCCACCACAGGTATCGAAACCAGTACTTTATTGTTTTAACCATGGTTTTATCAGATACAGGCTGTGTACAAACATTTTAAACATGATATAGTGGTACAGTAAGAAGGTAGGGGTAAGTAGACGTTCATATAAATTCCCTTCAACTGTTTCCACTCTGGTGTATGTACCTCAAGTTACTCAACTTTTCCATCCATTTGTATTCCTGTAAGTGATATAGATGTATTTTAAATATACTGTAGATAACTCCAAAAAACTAAAAGTAGTCTGTGGTGCTACCAAACAGGTTACACATAGTTTAGCAAATAAGGATTTGAGTTCTTACACATATTCATCGTGAAGTGAAATACAGCAACTATAGTGGGACCCCATTAGAGTATGAAATCGAGGCCTGTGCTTGGCTAGTGCTAACTCTTCTGATATGGTAATAATCTTCATTTGGAGTTTCTTACAATAATATACAATTTTTTTGACAGATTTTTCTAGCTCTATTCAAAAAGCTAGGTGTGAAGACAGAGGACGGGAAGTGTGTAGAACCGGCGACTGTGGTTGATGTAATAGGTTTGGAAGTAAGGGAAGAGGGAGAGGAGGGATCACCTGGAGCCAAAGGAACGGAGGGAATCATGGTTGAGCAGGTGAGTAAGGTACAATCAGATGGACGTGAATAAGGGAAACTACCCAATGAAGTAATCAGATAGGAAGATAAACAGAAAGAAACAGGTGGGGCCAATCCTGGCTGAAGGCATCTATTGCCAAAGCCCTAGGGTGGGGAATTGGGGGACCAAACTGAGGTAATTTGTGATGGAGGTAAATGCATCGATATGGGGAGTACCCAAATGATGACAGTACCAAAAAACAGCAGGATGTAGGGACCAGTCTATGGGATAAACCCGATCCAGTCAGAAAAGACATTCGGCTACCAGATTGAATGCAACTGGAATATGACTCGCCATCAAACGAATGTGATGGGAGTGGGTCCAACAGAGAAGATCCAATATTCAAAACACAGGGATTTTGATTGAGTGCCACCTTGATGAATGATATAAGCCACCACTGTAGAATTGTTGGAATGGATCATAACCAGGCAACAGTTGTTGATAGAAAGAAAATGATTCAATGCCCAATGAACAGCCAGGAATTCCAGGACGTTGATGTGAAGAGAACATTCTTCTGCAGACCAACGATCTGAAACCTCTTAGTGATTGAACCATGCACGCCATCCCTGAAGGGATGTATCAGTGAACAGATGTAACTCTGGCAACGGAGGAGGAAGCGGGACACCCACTGATGTATAGTCCTTGTCCGACTACCAATGAAGATTGCCCATCAAGGAGGATGGAAGATGAATAGGAGCATCCAAGGAATCTTGTGCAAGGTTCTACTGATCATAAAGGGCCCACTGAAGCAAATGCATATGAGCCCTACCAAGGGGTATGAGAGGTGTCAGAGACGACCACCTTCTCAAAAACGATAAAGCCTCGCCAGTAGTAAGCAAGGGAGCAGCAGCCAGTTCCATAGTCAGAGAGGAGAAGATTGGGCCCGACCAAAATGAGTGTTGAAGAAAACACTCAGATGTACAAGGTATTGGGTAGAATGAAGGACGGACTTTCCCAATATGATCAACCATCCCACCTGCACAGCTTCAAGAAGGAAATAACGAATAGGACTGGCCAACTCCTGTTTGGAATGGGCAGGGAAGAAGCCAGTCATCCATGTACACGTGGAAGCTCAGCCCCAGAGATTGAATATGCAGAGCAAAGGGGTGAACCACTTAACAGAAACATGTAGCACAGAATTCAGACCAAAGGGTAGGGAACTAAAAAGGTATACCACCCTGATGGGCAAACTGATGGGAGTAAAACCCGCATGGAGCAGGTACGATAACCTGTTGGGTCAAGTACTGCCTCGGATAAACACTGGTGTGACCAGGGATCCTGAGGAGGAGGAGGAAGGAAACAGGAGAAAGGGGAAAAGGGTATGACAAAACCTTCTGGTAGAACATTATGAACCCGAACTTCAGAAAGGAAAGAGATGCTCTAATGAACAAAACTTGCCAGACGAGCTATCACCTGTCCAGAATTCACCAGGCAGTCACCAGAATTGTTGCCTGAATACCGTGTATCGCCACAAAGAACGGTGAACTGCAGCACCATGGGAAGCTGGGACAGGCAGGGCTGTGAAGGGTAGGATCGGTAAATGGCACTTGGAGCCACACCTGGCTCCAACAGGGAACCCGATGCAAAAGGTGGATCACTGTTGCACAGAAGCTACCCACAACTCAAAGGACACAGTAATTGTATCACACTCAACATGTTGTAAAAACGGGGCCATAAGAAGGTCCCATATATATATGGAGCCGGGCAAGAATATAGCATCGTGACTCAAAATGTTATAAAGGGTAGTGAACCACGTCTGTAGAGCCAGAGCTGAAGACAACATACAGCTCACAGTGGAAGGGAAAAGTGAGAGGATATCCCCAGAAAACCCCACAGGGTTCCCATGAAGAGCCCCTATAAAAACATGTTAGAAGTTGTATATCTAGCCACATTAAACACCGTATATATATATTTTTTCAAAACTAGAAAATTCATTAATATTGAAACTCATTTTTAAATAGCAACATTAACAGAATTGTGGCATCAGAAACCGTATTTTGAATCAAAACTTCTATATTCCCTCAAATGTATTTCATATGTAACAAGCTGCAAAATAATATAAATATTGTATGTGTATTTCATAAATTGAAGTATAAACAGTTGTTTTACTGGAATGCAAAATTAAGATAAAATTGTAAAACCTGATGTTAAACATTAGATTACATAGACCAGTGGCTTATTCATAACTTAGTGATGGTATTTGAATGTTTATTCACAACTTCATTTGGGTTATCTTAAGCTAAAGATGAAGTACAGCGTTAAGAACAATAAAATCTTTATCTACATTTCAGGCTTCCCAGTTTTTAAGTTATTGTCCCTTAAAAGACCTTTACTTCAGATATTTCTGTTGTCTGGTACTAACTATTGTGGGTCTTCCAGTGTCTCTTTACGTTCCATGATGAAATAAATTCTTTATCACACATATTACATCTGTACAATTTTCCTCCAGTATGAATCCTCTGATGTCTTTTAAAATCACCTTTACTTGTAAAGTTTTTTCCACAGATACTACAAATGTGTGGTTTTTCTCCACTGTGAATAGTCTGATGAGTTTTTAAATGTGAATACTGTGTAAAGTCTTTCCCACAAACATCACAACTGTATGGTTTCTCACCAGTATGGATCCTCTGATGTTCTTTTAAGTATTTAGACAAAGCAAATTCTTTGCCACATACATCACATCTGTATTCCTTATTCTCGGAATGAATTTTTTGATGCCGTCTTAAGCTGGAAGACAGTGAGAACTTTTTATCACAGACTCCACAACTGTAATGTCTTTCCCTCGGGTATTGTTTCCACCCAGTGTGTATAGCCTGATGGGTTTTTAAATGTGAATTCTGTGTAAAGTCTTTACCACAGACATCACAACTGTATGGTTTCTCACCAGTATGGATCTTCTGATGTTCTTTTAAGTACCTAGACAAAGCAAATTCTTTTCCACAAACATCACAACTGTATTCTTTATTCTCAGAGTGGATTCTTTGATGTCTTTTTAAGTTGGAAGAGAGTGAGAACTCTCTACCACAGACACCACAACTATATGGTTTTTCTAGTGAATGAATCCTATAATGTTTTTTTAAGTCTCCTTTACTTGCAAAGATTTTAACACAGATATCACAACCGTAAAATTTTTCCTTATTATGTATTTTCTTATGTTCTCTTAACACTTCAGACATACAGAATTTTTTGCCACAAACATTACAAATGTGAGATTTTCTTTTGTGGATCTTCTGATGTTTGGTTAAGTTGTCTTTTCGTCCAAATTCTTTTCCACAGATATTACAACTATACGTTGTTTCTCTGGTGTGAATCTTCTGGTGTCTTTTCAGATTGTAATATGTTGTACAGGTTTTCTTACAGACTCCACAACTTCTCATATTCTTACTCCCAGAAAGTTCTAAAGAATTAAAGTGGCTTGCTGTTATTTCACTAGGAACTTCTTCTTTTATCAAAAACAGTTGTGTTGAACATGGTTTTCCACCCATGCTATTCATCTGAAGTGTTGATTCTACAATAAGAAGAGAAACAACAATTACAATTGTTATTAGAAATGCTAAATATTTATCATTTCAGGTTGTAGTTTGAATCATTGCCATCTGTAACTTCTAGTACAAATAATTTTTCAAGGTAAATACCTGTTTGACTTTCTGTGAATAATGCACATTACCATAGCTATTTAATTTCAAACAATCTTAATCTAATTCTTAAGACTACAGTGTAATATTACACTTCAGTCTTTTAACAATGAAAGTTATAATGATATGCTTTGCTATTTTATCTCTTGTCTCAACTCAGCAAGCCAAAAGTGAAATTACTGAGATTAGTATGGTAGAAAAGTTCATATTAAATAACATACTTGAGTAAGGAAGCACGTTATGCTAATATATAAAGTTGGAAAACAACAATTTATAACCATAATGAAATGATTTATTTCATATATATTTCAACAGAACATTGGTCTGTCTTCTTCAAGTATGATCTGTGAAACTTGGTCCAGTGATAGCACTGATACTTGAGTAAGGAAGTACTTTACATTAATATAATAATAAGTTGGCAACCAATGATTTCCAGGCATAATGGAGGGGAATATTCATGAACAAGACAGACCAATGTTGTGTTGAAACATGGGGTATGTTCCCCCAAAAAATATATTTGCCAACATAGCAACAATACAAAGATTTTACACTAAATGTAATTTTACTATCTATACATAACAATTTATCGAACTGCTTTACAGATTTTACTTTATACACCACAATAGGAAGTACAATACGTGATGCAATGGCTTTACAGACTTTACTGTGTACATAGCAAGAAATAAATAACTTGTTATAACTGATTTAGATTTTACTGTGTAAATGATGAAAAGTGAAATACTTTATATAACTGTTGCACAATTCTGTAGAAACGCTTGCACTCACCTGCTGTGTTTTCCCACCCATAGTCCAGTTGCTGCAACTCAGTGCTTTGTTCCACTTTCTCTTTCTTCACATTACTATCACCAGCATTTTCAGTGAACTTGGAAATGATAGCATCTCCTAACAAGTCACTAAGTGGCTCTGTCATCTAAAAACAAAAAGTTATTTGCACATTTGACATATCAAAATCAACAACAAAAAAATCTATAGATGTTTGGGTATAATATTTACAAGGACCTTCTTATTAAACATTTCATGAACAAACTATGCAACAGAGACAGATTGAATGGTTATCAAAATAAGCTTATATCTATCAAGTTCATCCTGTCACAAGCCTTATTACTGGAAGGCCTAATAATTCTGTTAAAGCAAATAATAGTAAGCCCTTAATATTCTCAGACTGTACTGTCATCATAATTGTAATATTCATTTCTAATTTATTTTTTGCCTATCTCAGTTGTTAATACCACTGTAAATCACGGGCATATAATTTTGAGACACAAGAAAACATATAAGTAGAAAAAGAGAATCAGTCTCCTCTAGTGGTCTAGCCAACTAGATGCTACCCTTTGAACTTGATATCTGCTAATTAAACTTTATATTAATTTATAAAAAAAACTCTGTACATTGCTAAGTAGGGAACAAAAAGATACAAAAAAAATGTGAAGAACTGTTGATACGGCAACTTGATTATCCAGATAAACAGTCAGTTTAAATCAGTGGATAAATGCTTGTATTTTCACTTAAAATGTTGAACAGTCAACAGAATCATCAGCTGTAAGCTACGTTGTCTACAATATCCTCGACTAGCTCAGTAAAGGCACATAATGAATTCACAGGGAACTGTTTATCAACACAAGTTACAAATTATGACTCATGAACACTAGATAAGTCACATTCACATGCTTAGCCATGAAGACAATCACATTACTGGACACATATACATATGCAAACTCATTTTATATATTAGACTCTAGCACTGGTATAAAGTAATGCATGCACAGAAAATGCTATCCAACCAAAGATGCTGACTAAAAATTAGTACCTAACTCAGCAGGTAAGTATGTATACACTACAGCTCAGCAAACAAGAGTGTCATATGTTTACAAAAATTTACATAAATCTAAGTTACAAACCAACAAACAATAAACACTTTGTACATCCAATAACACATGAGAGTTGCATCACAGTTTAGGCTTAAATAAGATGATTGCATAAAATTTCAGTTATAATTAAAATTAGTTATTTGTTATGTAGTAAGTGTGTAATGATGTGATATGTCATGTAGTGTTATGTGCCAACAGATGCCTGCTTCTGAAAGGAAATATAATGTTAATTTAATTCCTTAACTAAGAAACGTTGTCCTTCCTCAAACAAGAGATGGAAATCCAAACTGAGAATGGAAAAGTGTCCAACTATGAGAGGACCATTCAGTTATGACTGAAGAGTGGTTATAACCACCATCGTGATTAGCTGGAAGAGATAATTACATGTTGATGACATGTGAAGAAAAGCTACTTCTTCATGCAAGTGAGAATGAGATGATAATTTTGTTGATATTTTTTGAACAATCTACTTCAGGTCCCTGTAGTGAACTGGAATAAAACTAATATGATAAGTGAAAATTTGAGGCAACAGATTCGTTAATAATATCCTCTTCAGGTTATTAAAAAACATTATCTTCCTCAATATCAGAATTTCACCAATTATAATAAGGTAACATATTAATAACATGGTATATTCCAACTGAAACACACTGCTGTACACTCTTCAATTTGTGCATGCTTTTCTTCTATCTGAATTGAACCATAATAAATAGGAGCTAACTTCACAAGGAGTGCTTGGAGTGAGGATGGATACCATCCCACTTTCAGGAGGGTCAAAAACCATTCCATTACTTTTTAACTAGACTGTAAACTTCTCAGAAGGGAAAGGTTCAATAGACGATGTAATAAATATTTAAAGCAGCAAAATATCTTGTAAGAGCAACACAGAAATGAAACAAAGTAGCACATGGATGGAGTGAATGAACCGTCTCACCGTCGTAACCATCAGAGTTTCCATACTATAACTCATAACATTATACATCTGTTTAAACTTAATTTATTGTTGTATTGTGCTTTGAACCATGTCTAACTAATAACCCCACCAAACAAGTTGTAAATCACTCTGTGAATGTGCAGCTCAGGTTACCGTAATGAAGTATATAACACAGGAGTTACTCATGAGTATACCTTGTCAAGAATTTTTATTATATGTACAGAATGTAAGTAACAAACATGTAAGTTACTCCTATAAACATTGGTTGTTGAAATGTTCTCTAAGAGCTGTTTGTGTATGTTCTACATATTGGTGATTGCATATTTTAGACTGTATAAGGTAAATGGTGTTTTGTGTTACACAAGTGATTTCTTTGAATATTTTAAAGTTTCTTTGATTGTGCTTGTCAGAAAATGAGTCAGTAAATTTTATGAACTTGCAGATTTGACAATGAGCTTTATTGCATGAATGACAACCATTTATGGTGGGATGTAATTCACTTTTGTGTGAACAAGGATGTCTTTTCTTCAGAAGGAAACAATGGAACTTCAGGAAATATTTGTTTAAGGTGATCGTTCAGTTGCAGGAAATTAAAATCTTTTTCAGAATTTGTGAAATCTTTCTGAGTTTAAAGTGATAGGTAATAATAAGAGGAATTCTATTTGAAACTTTAGTATTGTTCTATTCTAGGATGTCTTTCGGCTGAGTTTTATTAGGTTAAAAACAAAACCATCAACTGCTCGTAGTAGTGAATCATGATTGCAAGCAATGAAATTGAGTCTAAATATCCACTTTTTGGGCAGCAAAATAAAAAAATGAAAAATTTTGTAAAGAAACATCTGCTTTTTCTGAGGTTATAAACAATCCAACAGCAATATCAGAAAGAATTACCAACATTTTTTGAAAGACAATAACATGGTAGGAGTGTGTTATGTGGGCTTGACCACTTTTTTTTTTAGTTATATATATATATATATTATGTTAAAGCAAGAAGATTGAAGGTTCTAAATTTATATTATAGCTTTTCAATATCTATAGTATGTGTTTTTAATTAGTTGGACACTCATAAAATCACATAAATGTAGAAATAAAACCTTAAATGAGCAACTTAAACCAAAGACATGACACAGACAAGCAAGAATTTAAATATTTTTTAAGAGATTAAGAAAATAAAACTTACAAAATATTTAAATTTAAATTATAAATTGTTTTGATCCCTTATTGATAATAAATTTATTTAATTAAATTTTCAATGTAAGTGTAAAAAAAAAAGTCATAATATGCACTTTGACTCGACTCTACTCCCATATGCATAGGGTTTATGAGCCAGATGATTGATTGATTAGTAAATTCCACTAACTGCCCAACTTTACTCTTAATTACTAAACTTCTTTAATGAAAATATTGGTTCTTGATTTAGATATTTCCAGAAATTTGTATGCTTGTTTAGGTGGAAAGAAGTTTCAATTAATGCAATGTCTTAAAATTTCTACAAAGTTTAGGAAGCTTCATATAAAAAAGCAAGTTAGGCTAGAGTTAATGAATTAGCTAACGAGTAATTATTGCATGGTTTAGTCAGTTTTTACTGCCAAAGATTAGTCAGTTAGATAATTAAGTGCTGTGAATACTGAAAACATGTTTTGACAAAGAAAGAGAAACACAAAATTAGTATACAAGAGAAATTTATTTTAGACATAGTTCATTTGTGAAGTTAGACTTAAAACATATTTCAAAAACCTCCAGCATTAACTTCCACATACGTTAACAACTTAGAGCTCCCTTCTCTAGCTGTTATTTCAATAGTCTTCATCATTACTGTCCAACTTTACAATATACTGAGAATCCATGCTACTCATTTTTCTAAAGAACCTTACACTCTGCTGCCCTCGTGAACAGTTGCTTTAACAGCTTGAAACTTGTATCTAAGTTACACAAGTTAACATTTGGCTGTTTTAGATCTGTGTTTTATCAACTAAACTGTAGGACTGTTACATAAAGATGAGACAAGGAAAACAATTTATTAACATTTAACTTTTATTAACATTTGGCTGTTTTAGATCTGTGTTTTATCCACTAAACTGTAGGTCTGTTACATAAAGATGAGACAAGGAAAACAGTTGAATTAGAAATGGCTTTACCTCCATCTTCTTTGTTTTTTTATAATTTTCATTTATCTTATTTACTACTCCATACATAGATTGTGAAAATGTTTCCATAGGAACAGTTCTGAGTGCTTCTGTAACACTTGGAGAGACTTCACTTGTGTCTGTAACAGAAATAAAAATTACTAGATGTTATTTAGTCTGCTTTAAATCATGCTAAATGTTCTATCCTTTAATTTTTACCTAAATGTCCTAAATACACATGCACAAGGGATTAACACAAGCTTGATTTTCCATAAATTGTCATTTAAATAAGATATTTATATAATAGTCTTGAAATGATATCTGTTAAAAAAATATTCAATCTTATTTCTAGAATTACACTAAATTCCTCAGAGACTGGATAATCGGATAAATGTTTAAAATGTAGATTCAATCACTAGGTTGAAATACAAAGAATGAAACCAAGAAGTATATATAATTGTCAACTTCTTCAATGGTGTTAAGTATAGCTAAACGTAGTTATGTAAGAAGAACAGTACTTTATGTATGGCGGTAGTTTGAAAAAAGAATTTTAAAAAGTATCACCCACTTATGCATATAAGTATGTATCTTAAATGTTCCTCACTGTATTTGGAGAGGAGAAATAAATCAAACAGTACTAACTTACATATATATAATACCCTAAATATAGTTAGCTTTAAGGGTAGAGAATTGATATAAATGTTATTCAAAGACAAAATGTGGTAGTTAATGGTTAAAAAAGTACCTCACTAGCAATAAGTAGTTATAAATGTACGTAACAAATAATGTATGATAATAACAATATGTCAACTACACCATATCTGCTATATTTAGTGCTCACAAGACCATTTCCCCAACATCAGAGCATAGCCCTTTAGCTCAGTTGACAGAGCTTTTGCATGGCATATGAGAGATCCCAGGTTTAATCCCATGTGTGGGTTATGACGACTGACACCCAACTGATGGTCATCCAATGACTTTGAGATAAGCATGAGGGCAAGCCTTGTTTTTGAAAGGGGGAAGAATTGGTTAGTTTGATTTCATTAGCTAAGTAAGGTAACCTTTTAGCTCAGATAGACCACTTTCCTTGCATGAAAGAGGTCTCAGAAGAATTCTTCTTGTAGGAGGTCAAAAAAATATATGAGAAAAATTAGTAACTAGTGGTTATGAGTTTAAAATTTTGTGTTGCTAGAACATTCATATAATGTGTGAAAGGTCGCAGGTTCAGTCCTGAATGCGAGTTGGGATTACCAAAGTACCACATTTACAGGTAAATGCAAGAAAATTGATACAAACTACTTAAACAGCCATACTTTCAATTCACATAAACTACTTAAACAGCCATACTTTCAATTCACGTAAACTACTTAAACAGCCATACTTTCAATTCACGTAAACTACTTAAACAGCCATACTTTCAATTCACGTAAACTACTTAAACAGCCATACTTTCAATTCACGTAAACTACTTAAACAGCCATACTTTCAATTCACGTAAACTACTTAAACAGCCATACTTTCAATTCACGTAAACTACTTAAACAGCCATACTTTCAATTCACGTAAACTACTTAAACAGCCATGCTTTCAGTTCACGTAAACTACTTAAACAGCCATGCTTTCAATTCACGTAAACTACTTAAACAGCCATACTTTCAATTCACATAAACTACTTAAACAGCCATACTTTCAATTCACGTAATAGTAATAACACTATATGAGAGAGAAGATCAGAAATATAATAACAAAAGGTAAATATGTTTAGAAATAAAACTAATAACTTGTAGAGAAGTACCTGAAATGTATCTGATATAACATGATCAGATGATACTGGCTTTTAGGAACAGTACCTGATTTTTGAGTTAAGTCCCTGAGTAATCAAATTACAAATACAAAAAACATTTCTTTTTTGTGTGCAAGATCCAAAGCTTGTAATGGTCTAAACAAAACTGCACTACAACCAGGGTTCAAACAAAAACAATTTATTAAATATAACAACAGAAATCCAAAATAAAACTTTCAAACAACTAGAATACACATTTTACTCACTTCCAAAAAACATTTAGTAAACCCATGTCTGGCCAGAACGAGGTAGAAACATTAGTACACCATTCGACATAAATCTCAACATTATTAATTTCAATAAATATAAAAAATTTTAAAAAAAAATTGAAGAAATAATTTAATTCACTAGAGAATAACACAAAATTTAACTACTTCTCAATATCAAGAACAATATCGAGCAATAATTATTTCTAACTTTATCTCGTGAACTAACTCAATTTCAAGATCAAGGAAGGCTTTTTATTTAGTGGTTAAACCATGAGACTAGCTATTACTATAAATCTACATAATCTTTCACAACATTAATATCTATACGTGGAAGCTTGTGTCAGTTTCATAATACAAACATTCAAAATCAACATGATCTACACAGAAGGTAAGTTACTGCTTTAACATAACTAAAAATTCATAGTTGAACTAAATGATAGAAGGAATAATAAATAAACGGTAAACAAAGCCATAACAAAATTAAAAATAGAATTCACTATTTCACAAACTTATTTTTTCTATGTACGAGTGATAAAAATACAAACTGTATCATAATAAACCAAAGGTTCTACATAAGATATAAAAACTGTATCATAATAAACCTATAATTCTACATAAGATATAAAAACTGTATCATAATAAACCTATAATTCTACATAAGATATAAAAACTGAATCATAATAAACCTATAATTCTACATAAGATATAAAAACTGTATCATAATAAACCTATAATTCTACATAAGATATAAAAACTGTATCATAATAAATTTATAATCCTACAAAAGTCATATTATAAGCAATCATTGTTTCATATGAAAATAACATTGTATGATATAATCTTTAATTTAAATGTTTGCATTGTTGATTAGCCAGAGAGCATTTTTGTGTAACGTGATGGTCATGGCTTAAGTACTAGATCCTTATTATAAGCTTAGTAAATGAGTTGTTAGTGTTACAATGGTTTAGTAAATTTGTTAGTGTATTTCTTTAAAGCAGTTAGTCAGTAAATTCAGTTTTGTGAATATTGGATTTGTGTTTCAATGAAGTAGTAGAGATATACAAGAAATACTGTGTGTACCAGAAGATATAGTCCCATCAGTAAAGCTATCTTCAAGTTGAACAGGTAAAACATTTTTCTGGCCGTTAAGTACATTGTATTTTGCTATTTTTATTTTGCCAAATAATCTCACAGAACACAGATCATGAGTAAACTATGAGATCTTAATAATGCTACTTTCACAGAATAGTGATAGCTTCAAGCCTATGAAATAACACCCAACAAAATGTTTTATACAACTGATAAGACTTTAACAGAACAACTTATAAGCAAATTGCTGAGAACACCAAGTAAACAAAAATATATACATGTTTAGCTTCCCTGCCCGCTTCCTTTTTTTGCAGCTGCCTCCACCCACTTTTTGTCTTGCCAATTTTTTACTTTTTTGAATTATCATCTTTCAATCATACAAAGAAAACTTCTGAATAAAAAAAATTAGATTAACATAGTTCAATCATTTTGCCCTTTCTCTTTATTTGTCATAAATTGTGTATAATTTGATGAAAAAATTAAACAAAGAAGACTTCTGTTTGACATGGATCCTTTGAAAACAAGCAATAATCATGAAAAAAAAAGGTGCAAACTTTCTTTAAAAGAGGTAATTTATATAAAAAAGGGGGGACCTCCTCCTTCCTTTTTTCAAAAACTCTAAATGCTAAATTTTATTTTTCTATTACTTGGCCTGACGTTAAGTTAGGGCATTTTATGGTGATTTCAATGCCTTCAAAATGTGAACTATTCCACATACATGCCCAACTGTTACAACATATTTAAGAAACACCACTGCATCACTTGAAGCTGAGACTAACATACTTTGTCAAAATATACATTTGGAAATTTATGTTGAGCTATCCCACTAACCAGTACATATCCAGGTGCTTTTTAAATTAATATATACTGAACAATATCTTTTATGAGCAAGACATTACTGAAATACACTGAAGGAAACATTAAAACCTGTCTGTTGATAACAGTAAGGTATAATGGCTTTTTCTAACATTGTACTCATAAACAACCTTACTTTGAGATGCTTCAAGAGAATGGTTGTCTTCCCGTAACACAACTTCCAACAAATCATGTGGTTCCTCACTAGATGCAGGTTCAACTTTTATTTTTACCATGTCCATGGCACAGCTTAGGTCATTACTTACCCAGCTGTTCATCTGAATGGTACTTTTCACCTGCCAAGAAAGAAGTGAATACATGAACTACAGTGATGCCATTTGTCTTACTGACAAATTGTAATTGTGAAACTAATCACTTTCTGGAAGTTATTGTATAAATCATTGTCTACAATTGGTTGCTTTACACTTTGTAATCCAGAGTGTAGTGCCTGGAACATAGCCAGCTCTGGAGACCAATATTTTGCCACTACTAACTAAGGAAACATTTACTAGTGGTCAGCTGTAAGTATCATTATAGGTGAAACACACCAGTAAAATGTACTTACTACACACCAGTAAACACTACTTAGCCTGACCACTACTGGTCACCTCTCACCACTACCACAGCTGAAACACATCAGCAAGATGTAATTACTACACACCAGTAAACACTAATTCGCCTGACCACTAGTGGTCACCTCTCACCACTACCACAGCTGAAACACATCAGCAAGATGTAATTACTACACACCAGTAAACACTAATTTGCCTGACCACTAGTGATCAGCTGTTGGCACTACTTCACACTAACACTCATTGTATTATGTATACTGTATGTACATTCACCTCTAGACTGATTCTCTGTAATATAATGACAAACATTCAACTTGTTGTACATATCCTTACATGTAGCACATACCACAGAAGAACTTTATCAACATGTAATTCAGCATCACCATAAATGTAATTAATTGCTAAGTTTCACTAGAAAAGCAAGCCACAAGAATACTTTAATGAATTTACAATTGCAGTGCAGTATTATACTAGAAGATGCACACTATTGGAAGTTTGAATATATCCTGAACAAGAGAAAATATTACTATTAGTTACTGAAACCTTAAAAGGTAGGAAAAGAATGTCCCAAGAGTATAATGAAGCACGAGCTTCAAGTTCAACGAAGTTTTGCAATATATGCATATGTATAGCTGAAAAACTTGAAATCAAAACACTGCCATATACATTTTAAAAACAAATAATAAGAAAGTTTTAACAAAAACAAAACCTCTTGTTAATGTTAGTGCTAGACTGAGTTCGGGTCTTTCTAACCCTAACGACTCTTACTAACTTATTAACAGTAACATTTCCAACTTGCACTTTCGGTCAACAATCTCAATAAAATCCATGCAAGAATCTAAACAAATCTATCCTTATTTTTAGTCTAAGAAAACGATAAAAACGTACCGTTCATAAAATACACTGATATTTTGCATGAACGTGTGACATGCCTTTCAATTTCACAACGTATAATAACAATAAAAGTGTTACTCTTGAAACGTGTGAATAAAAAATTAATTAACGTGTAAAACTTATAATAATTGAGCCAGGAGAATCTAGTGACTTCGAATTGACAGTAAATACTTACTAGATTAGAGAAATTATAGTATAACATTGGATACTGAATATTGTACGTATTCTAATAAAATGTGGAACAATCATACAAATTACAAGCGAACAGCTTTACATATTGATGTTATAACAAATTCCTTCATGTACTTTTGTGTCACATTGGTCAAATACAATATTTAATGAAATAATTCTCTTTACTGGTAACAAAAAAATTGTATTCTAAAATTGATGGGATGGGAAAAGATCAGATTCCACTACTCATCCAGTGCACTAACAGAGTGGATGCATATATACTTTAGGTGGTGGAATGAAGGAATGAGTAACGCAAATTTCCGCCTGTCTCTAGTTTCTGAACTTTTTCCATCCCAACAATTTTAGAATAAAAATTTTTGTTACTAGTTTCTGCACTTTTTACAAGTCGAAGTCTTGGCTTCCAGTGCAGCTGTAACTTCTGGGTGAAAGGCGCCATTGCACCAATTTCTTCAGTTCCATTATATAAAGAGCCATAATATAATCTATAGACGTTAGTTTTGAAGCAAGATAAGTCATGACCAGGGCGCTGCGCGATGCGATAAGGGATATACGGTAGATTATCTACTTCCATATAACACACATAATGGCTTACTGCTCAGAGAACGTGATTAGTACTTTGGGTTGTAACTAACCCATCCCTACATAGAGATTGTTAACGCACTCCCAGATTAATGTTTAATTA
>NW_013668428.1:84970-85920 GCF_000517525.1 Limulus polyphemus | reverse complement strand
CGCTATCGCCTTTTCCGTGACCACTCTCTTTCGTTTTCTTTCTTTTTATCTCTGTCATCTTTTTCAAGCTGGAGTTATTGTTTTTTCAGGTGTAGAGTTCAAAATAGCCGAATATCGTTTTTTCCTGGTTATTTTGGTCTTTCGTGGGGATGCCTTCCTGAAAGGTCTTATCATCTCTGGAGTCCTCAGCGGGTCTGATGTTTTCCTGTTGGTAGGAGGACTATTCATTAGTACGTTGTTACGTCTCCGTTTGTTAATTAACTTTCCGTAACTTTGTTCTGACGAAACTTTAGCGACACAAGTCCTTACTTAATAAAACTGGTTTATTCTTTCCGAATATAACTTTATGATACACTTAATTTCAACAATCACGGTAAAACAAACTATAATTCACTTCAACAATACGTCTCTCTCTGACTGCAGTTCAATTACTCATTACCTACACACACATTATTGTCCCGTCACGTTGTCACCCTCTTTTATATACCAGACTACCCTATGTCTAGTAAATGCTAGACCATTCGCCAAGGTACCGGATAGTTCTAGAAAGTAGAGGGCGTGAGAATAGTCACGTGATCTCGATGACGCAACAACGTCTTCACTGGTAGATGATGTCTCCAAGTTTTCTGTTGATACTTCATTTGGCAAGGGGCGACCTGTTACGTCGCTGGGTAGAAAATCATCATCTGAAAAAATGTGACGGTCAAAAGGATATATGCCGGAAACTTGAAAACCTTTATTGATATTTTCTGGAGTAAGGGCTCGTGTAAGGCTTTGATTTACTAAGGTTGGTATGTCATAAATGCACATTGTTTTTCCAGGATTGTTCTTTAGCCAACCGTCAGCTGCTGCGTTATAATACTTCTTGAAAGGCCCTGTTACGTCTCCGTTTGTTAATTGATTTTCCGTAAATTCGTTCCGACGAAACTTTAGCGACACAAGTCCTTTCT
>NW_013668428.1:82978-84960 GCF_000517525.1 Limulus polyphemus | reverse complement strand
CTCATTACCTACACACACTATCCCGTCACGTTGTGACAGTCTTATATATATATACAAAACTAACACTATATCTAGTAATCTCCCGACAATTCACGAAGGTTCGAGAGAACGAGTGGCGTGACACTAGTCACGTGACCTCGCTGACGCAACAATACCTTTCTCATTTCGTGACTGATCTTATTCATGCCGCCATTAAAACAAAGCTTGCGCATCACGTGTTCGATGGTCCGTGAACTATCGCCGTCTATTAATCTCAACAAGAGCTAAAGGCACTGTTTCAACTTGCCCCTGTAACAACTAACCCCGGTCTCCCCTACATGAAATATTATACATTTAACGCAGTCTGTCTTTATAGCAAATGACACTGGGGTTTCATATTGCGAGAGTATAAACGCTTTTTTTTAATCAAATTAAAAGTTTTCTGTATTTTATTAATTCATTCCGAGTTGGATCTTTGGTTTCATATCATACTTACTTTCCCACTGACACTGGACAGTATCTTGCTTTCATACGTAAATAATTCTTGGAACTTCTTGTCCTTTCTACTAAGTTAAACCATTTCCTCTTTAATGACGTCATTTATGCCATGGGATCCCGCTAGGCCCGACGATAGCCAATAGTTTTCTATGTTATAATGAACACAAGTGGCTAGAAAACTGCCAACCTGAATTCAAACATGTTCTTTACAAACGCCATATTGAAGACATTTTCTTGCTGTTTCGACAATCAAGCCAGTTTCCAAGTTTTCCCTTAACTTAACTTCCAACACACCAATATCAAGTTCACATACGAACTCGAGGAAAATGATTCTTTACCTTTCCTAGATGTCAGGATTACAAAAGAAGGTAAACACTTTTCAACCTCTGTTTATCGTAAAATAACTTTTACTGGCCTTTACACCAATTTCAGTAGTTTTACCACCAACTTCTTCAAACGTAATCTGGTTATATCATTGTTGAACAGAATTTTTAATCTTTGTTCTAATTATTTTATTTTACACGAAGAAATTTCCCTTCTACATAACACATGTTAAATAATGGCTATCCGATTACTTTTCTAACGAAGATTACACGCAATTTCCTAAACAACAAAATCCAACCACCAGCTAATGTACACACCGTCCCCAAATTTTCCCTCTTTATCTTCTTTCCTTTTATGGGTTCGCAATCCCTACCAATTAAAAAACAACTCTCTTCCCTAATAAAAAATTTCTATCCTCAAATTCAGCGTAGAATAATATACAGACCTAGCCTCCGCATTAAACACTTATTTCAGTAGAAAAATCAAGTACCTAAACTTCTACGCTCATGGCTCGTGTATAAATATACATGTAGTGACTGTAAGGATCAGTTTGTACACCATTCTCACTAACAATGTGGCCTAAGTAAAGCACCTCTTTCTGGAGCAAATGACATTTCTTGGGATGGAGTTTGAGGTTTGCTGCTTTCAAACGCTTGAATACTTCCTCCAGCCGGGACATTTCCTCGTCAAAAGTTGTTGCAAATACGATGACATCGTCCAGGTACACTAGGGCTATCCTCCATTGTAGGCCTTCCAATACTCATTCCATCAGCCTCTCAAATGTTGCTGGAGCATTACTGAGCCCGAATGGCATCACTCTGTATTGCCAGAGACCTTGGCCATAACTAAATGCTATCTTGGGTCTATCTGCTTCAGCCATTTTTACTTGATGGAAACCTGACTTTAAGTCCAGAGTTGAAAACCACCTGGCTCCACTTAGGGCATCAAGAGTATCATCAATTCTTGGCAGTGGGTATGAGTCTTTTTCGGTTATGCTGTTAAGAGCCCTGAAGTCCACACAGCAACGTTGGGTCCCATCCTTTTTCTTGACTAATACAACGGGAGCTGACCAGGGACTATTTGATTTTTCAACTATCCCTTCCTTGATTAGACCATCCATGACCTTCTCTATCTCTTGTCGCTTTGCTGGAGCAATTCTCCTTGTAGGGATCTTTATTGGA